>NC_056741.1:825775492-825855492 GCF_019279795.1 Protopterus annectens | reverse complement strand
CTGTACCTTATGTACAGAGAATAGAGAGAGTACTTGCTGGAGGACTGTCACAACGGTCCCAGTATAAAACGGATTGCTGGTGCAGTCTTGCTGGGGCAGTGACTGCTGCTACAGATATCAGCTGCTCTGGTGAGTAGTGCTGACATCACCACAGTGATCTCAGGTGGGGCTACCTCAACCTACTACACCAATGGGAAGAAAAGGTCAGAGAATGCTCCCAAGATGTAAGTATGTAAAACAGCTCACTTCAGTGTATACTGCACATAATTAAAAGGCCCTTGCAAGACATTTAATGCAACATACTTGTCTTTTGTGTCACTATTTTTTTTATCTCCTACGCAGATAAAGGTGAACAGGCTTTTTTTTTTTTGAAGGCTAATGCAGATTGTCTCTCTCCAGAGCTGAGGTAAATATGAGTACTGTAGATAAGTTGTATATATCATACCAGCATTATATTAGTCAATATTAGATCTGTGAATAGGTACAACCCACATGTAGCATAACTTCATACTACTTGGCACACTCTATGTATATATGCTTGCATGATACCTGACAAGAACACAGGACATATTGATTCATACACACACACTCTTTGCAAGGATATGCCCTGCATGACATGTCTTTACATCATGCCCAGTGCCTCAAGATACCAAGCATGCAGCGATCCTGGCCCACTACCATGCAGTGTGCATTGCTATACAGTACTACAGTTCCAGGACTACAAATACCATATATATATATATATATATATATATATATATATATATATATACATATATATACACACACACACACACACACACACACACACACACACACACACACACACACACACACACACACACACACACACATGTATATATATATATATATAGAGAGAGAGAGAGAGAGTCATGCTTTGCCTCACTGAATACCCTTGTATGTGCCACTTTAGACTGGCATAATGATGGCATTCATACAATAAGACAGCTCTATCACATAGTGACCATCAGGCTATATTGCAGGAGTTGCTTACCGTATGATGCCAACTACCCATGTCATGGCCACTCTTGTCTTCCTTTGGTATGACACACTAGCATATTAAGCCTGTTGACCTGCATAGTTTGTAATTATGTCTGTGTCCACATAACCTTTATTTGTTCCTTTCTCACATGACATACCCACAGTGCATGCCCAGGTATACTTTCCATGGACTCTGAATAGCCAAACGCATGTCCCATATTGAGCAATTGGTACTATACTACTGTACCCTTGTACACACATCATTCAGTAGGACCATATGACATTCTATGCCTAGTCAGCATTATGGCCTATGACATTATTATATACATAGCAGATGATTAGTCCACCTGTAGGTACCAGTAAGGCTGACAGTCAGACACAGACATGATAGTAAACATTTTATTTTCCATCTCCCTTTCTTTGTTTCTGTCTTTGTTTTATATTTTAATTTTATGTTTGTTGTTTTATTTTTCACTACGTATGTTACTATTTTATAAAATGTCAGTCACTGCTGTGCCTTTGGTGTGGCAGTAGTCCCCACTCCATCTTCCTGCATTGCTCTGCTGGCACATCATCTGCCTTCAGGCCTACCTCTCCATCTGGTGATGTAGGTCATGCAGTGTGGGTTACAAGGTCCTGGAGGTTTCCTTGTTGGCCTACAATGATCATCACTGGAGGGGAGTATTGTTGTAGCCTCTGATAACACCACTGGTAAGCCACATGATGTTACCCCGGCAGGAGATGGCGGACTTTGTGGACCAGCAGTTTGTCCTACTCTGGCCACCTGCCGAACTCCTTATGCCACTAGCAGAGTTCCACCACTGCCTGGCACTTAGTGTGCTATTTGAGACAGGACACAGTAGGGAGGGCAATTGTGAAGGTAGCCCTTACATGACCATGTTAGGTATGTTTCTGAGTCTCAGCAAAAGAAAATGACTTATGTGACATTCACTGCTACTACGGTTTTCAGTGATATTAAATTAGGATTGATTCTTTTTTTTGGTTTCTTACTCATGGTTAAGTGTTTTTGAAGTGTTACTTACCTTACAATTATCTAAATAAGTTGTTTTAATGGGATATGTTAGCTGTCTGATGAAGTCTATTTTTGATGAAAGTAGTGATGCTATTATTTTATTGTGGTGTTAATTCAAATTGTTTTAGTAACAATGTTTGTCTGCAGTTATTTTGTTTCTTTAAAAATGATCATGTATAACAAAGTGGATTTGGTCTGTTGAGCAATCTTTTTATTTTTGTCCCTTCTTTTTATTTCATCCATTCACTGTCCTCCTTCACTAGCACCTATAATACCATTTGACTCACCTGGGTCTGTCTTGCTGTAAACTCCAAGTTTTTCCTCCATTCATCTAAGTATAGTACTTCAATGTGCAAGTCTTCTGTTCCGTGATGGCCAAAGCTGAGAGGCTATGTTTTGTATAATGCAACAGAGTTTAGGCATTGTACACAGTGTGCTGGGTTACTAGGAACTGTCATGTGATACAGGAAAACAGTCAAGATGTTTATACTTTGGAGGTATATCATGTAGTGGTGATGATTGGCATTATCATATGGGTTCTCTGGATGCATTTAAGTCAATGTGTTGCTTGTAATAACCTGTGAAATACTCTTCCTAGTAAGACATCCTAGCCTGGCCTTTGTTAGGAGTAAACAAGGGTTTTAGTCCAATGTCCTCACCTCAGAAAGGCACAGCAGGCAGTTGTCTGCTTTTACCTTCTCCCCAGATGACCCTGCTGGCCCCTAGATTTATCAGTGAAAGTAGGGCAAGGCTACACAGACAAATGTTTCTATGACAGCAGGTTGGCCTCTTTCCCTTATCTACAGAACATCTATTTTTGTCAGAGCTATTTCTGTAAAAACAAATAAATAAATAATCAATGCTGTACACCACTGACTGGGGAAAAACATCAAAAAGTGTGCTCTTTGCTTGGGTAAGCCTCCCCATACCCTCATACTTTCACATTTATAAAATTACTAACTCCAACATTCTATAGCATGAGGGGGGGGGGGGGGTAAAAAGAAAGTTCCTTACCCCCACTGCCATGTATTCTTACTCTTTCAGTGGGTAGGTTTTGATGAGACAAGGGAATTGATGAAAGAGACACTAATTTCTAATTTGACAAAATATTATTCAACATAGTTACATAGTGTAGGAGTAATTTTGTTTACTGTATATATAGAATAATAAGGATACTTGGATCAGCTATGTTATAGTTGTAAATGCCTGTCAGTATAATGTGGGGGATTGAGGCTATGATGTATAACCAAGTTTTATCTTAATATCCTGGATTTGATATGCTTGGCCTATGTGTGCATGCTGTGTGACTCCTGAGACAATGCTCCTGTCACCTCTGAAAATAGGAACTTGTGCCTAGTGGGTTTACCTTGTTAAGAAATAACTACAATTTAGGACTCTCAAGATGGTTGCACATTGAGTAACAGCTTAATTCTAACTCTCCAAGTGTGAAAATAGAGAAAGCTAGTGGACCTAAATTTCTGTGTATATTTCAGTAGACTAGTAAGTGCACTGCTTGGATGCCAGGAAAAAAGACACACAGAGGACCTGGAGGAAGATGAGCTACAAAGATGACAAAGAAACACTGACTGAGAAAAGTACTGCAGCAGTAAGTAAAAAGCAGTGCAATCTCCAGACATGACTTCCAGTTACGTAGAGGAAAGTATAAAACAACTGCACACAGATCTGATTAAAATAAACGAGACACTGATGGAGTATATCAACTCAAACAATAAAAGGCTGGAAAAATGGAAGAAGCTTAAAATAGATATTCAGATAAAGTGATAAAACTACAAAACTATAAGGTCAAAATGCCAAAAAGGTTGGCTGAATATGAGACTGCACAAGAAGAGATGTTTCAAAAAATAAGAGAATTAGAGGACACATCACATAGGGAAAACCTGAGATTTTATGCTCTACCAGAGAAGCTGGAAGGAGCAGACTGTATTAATTTTATGAAAGCACAAATAAGTAACTGGACTGGTATTCCACAACAGGAATTGATAATTGAAAGGGCACTTTGTGTGTGTGCTCAAAACCTGGCTATGAGAAAGTAACCTAGACCTTTAAAAGTAAAGATGCAATCTTACCAGCAGAAGGAGTTGATTCTGAAAAAAAAAACTGTGGCAGAAGGACAAAGTACTAAAAGTGGGAGATAGCAGAGTATCTGTGGAGAATGACCACACAGAGAAGTACATTTACTCTGCTATTCAGGGAATGTTAATAAGCAGGCATGAGATTCAAACTGCTGTACCCAGCTATCTTCAAAATATTTTCCCTGGAGGGACAAAATAATTTTTTGATGACGTTCGTGCTGAGGAAGAAATACAAAAGTTTGTACAACAAAAATTAAGCTGTGAAACAGAAAAAGATTCTGCTTCTTGTTCTTCTGGTAATAAAGACCACAGAGAGACTGAGCCAGTGAAACCTTTTCCAATGTTTCCACAGAACATGCTTGAGAGAAAGAAAAAACACAAGAGTCAACTAGAAGAATGGATAGTACATTGAAAATGAAGCAGAGACAGGATTTACGAGCTGGAGATGAACAGGAATAAAACCAATAACTTAGATATTGACAAATGTAGGATTACAAAGCAATAATTATATTTGTGAAACATGACAGAGCAAGAAAATCTGGAAATATTGGACTTTCCTGGAGTTTGTTAAACTTGACTGAGAGTCTAAAGCCTATGCCATACTTCATGTCATTAATGTTCAGAAAAATACTCAGGAAAGGGGAAGAGGAGGGAGAAAGCTAACTGTAAGAAAAACAAAAGTTTTTTCTTAATGATACTATTTCAATAGTGCATGATTTCCTTTGCATGCTATAAAGTAAAATTTTCTCATTTATTTTTAAGTGTAATTGAGATACTAAATGAAAACAGGTGCTCTTGTTTTTTTCTTTCTCCCATCTTCTCTCTTTCTCCTTGTTCAGTTTTAAGAAATGTCTCCTTGTTCAGTTTTAAGAAATGTAGGCACTGCAATGCAATAAATAAATAAATAAATAATAATAATAAAAAAAAAAGAAAAAAGAAGAAGAAGAAAAATCTGGTTAAAAGATCATGACAAAAGAAAAACTGATGTGCTTTTTCTCATTCTTGCATAGGGGAACAACTAGGTTAAGGCCCTTAGCTTAATCAAGTAACAAGTTTTAAGAGGAAGCAGGTAAATGAAAAATAATATTGAATACTATAAGGCTTTTTTCTAGTAAACAAATGTATGCTCGGCAGTTTTGTGCCTGGTTCACATGTCTCTAGGAGGCAATCTAATAAACAGAAAATGTTTTCTGAAAGAATTTGAGTGTTTTCCCAGTTGAGAGAGCTATAAAAATAAGACAAAACCAGACAGCACTTAGTGGAAGCACAGGCTGTTCCATGCATCGTAGCATGGACAACCTTTCTTTTAGGTTATCTCAAGTCTATGTGTGACTGTCAGTTTGGAAAATTGGTTTCTATTAGGAGAGTAAAACTTCAATATTTGAAGATGTACATAGTTTTGTGTATTATTATTACATTAATAGTTTTTAGGGGATATTTGGGGTGCATTTCTTTTTTTGGTTGAGGGCTTTCAATAAAAAATAATGTTTTTTAGATGTGACATAGACTCAAATGGAGATGACAAGAAACAGCTGTATAAAAGATCAACTCAAACACCATATGCATATAACACAAAAGCTGGAACTAGACATTTAACAAAAAAACTGTTATACATAAAAGGTGGGAATAATAACTTTTCAAGAAAATTATGCTTTCTGTAATGTCTTTAAATGTCAATGGTCTCACAGATAAATATAAAAAAGAAAGAGCAGTGAATTATATTAAAAATGTAGATTGCAAATTGATATGCTACAGAAGAGACACTTGGAAAGAACTGAACATGTGAATTTGATAAAAAAACGTTTCCTGGATGGTTATTTAGTGGAATACCTGGGGCAAAGAAAAATAGAAGTACTTATATTAATTGCAATAGGCTTTCCAATAATGATAGAAGAGGATAAAAACATAATATTAGTAGATTTGTAGTACTAAGGGGCTACTGGCAAGAAAGGAGGATTACACTGGCATGTATTTATATTCCCCCGAAAACTGCTATAATGGAGCTTAAGAAAAATTTGGGAGAAATAATCAGCTTTCAGCAAGGAATATCACTTACAGGTGGGGCCTGGAACTTGATCTGCAACAGTAAAGATGTATCTGGGGGCTCAGAAGGGAAAATATAACAAAGGAGGGCAGATTTTGGAAGAAATTTATGAAAATATTTGGCATGGAAGATGTAAATTCAATACTAGTAGTTCAAAATGCATTTACATATTATTTTCCAAGATACAAAAACTGGACTAGGCTAGACATAATTTACATTTCACAGGAACATGTGAATTTATAGTCACCCAATAACTATTTCAAATCATGTGCCAATAATAACTAAAATAAAAACACAGGGTAATGAAATAAAAATGAGACACTGATGCTTTCCCACCTATCTGTTCAAAAGAGAAGGATTTAAGGAATGTGTGGTGGAAATTATTCAGCAGCTATTAGAGAAGATAGAAATTTCTTCTGAAAATATAGCTAGGGAGTGGGATAACATTAAAGTGGAATTTAAAAATAGGGTGAAAATAGAAGAAAGGGAGATATGGTTAAGAAGTAATAAGAATTATTTAGTGGGACTGACAAATGTTAAAGTATTGCAAAATAGGAGGAATCCCAAAGAACAAGAAGAGAAGCAACTGCAGAATGCTAGACAAAAATAAGGGGTTATCTCAATAATATGCATGAGTTTAGAAAGACTGTTATTAAGCTGTTTTTTTTTATAATAACTCTAGAGCACTAAAACTTTTAAAAAAACTTTTAGGCAACTGAAAGTAGAAAGGGTTGTCGTGAAGCTCAGGGAGCCTATAGCAAGGAAGATAACAAGAGATCCCATAGAAGTATTAGAAATATTTTGGAAATTCTATAAAAGTCTGTATAAAACAGAGACGTGGAAATTAAGAAAAGGTACAAATGGAAATGTTTATGGAATAATTAAATATGCCAAGGTTAGAGGTAGATGAGGCTGAATTACTAACAGGATAGGAGGAGATGAGATAAAAATGGTGACGTATAACCAATCTACAGGAAAGGGTTAGATGGTATTCCTGTGGAAGATTTGAAGCTAGGAGGGAAAACTGATAAAGATCTGGAAGGTTTTGTTCAACAATATTTTAAGAAGAGAAGTACCAACATCCTGGAAGAAAGTGGTGGTAGCTGTAATATTCACAGGGGGTAAAGGCCCACAGATCCAGTTTCATACAGGCTCATTTCAATACTATACAATGATTATAAAGTATTTATGTATAAAATGGCTAAAAGAATGGCAAACGTGATGCCAAAATTGATAGATATAGATCAATGTGGTTTTATGGAGGTGATGCAAACATTTGACAGCATTAACAGAAAAATGATGATCCAGAGGGAAGCAGAATGTAAGAAAATACCACTGTTGTTGGTAGTCTTGATGCAGAGAACGCATTTGACAGAGTAAGCTGGGACTTTATGAGCAGAACAATGGAAGCATTTCCATTCCAAAACCTTACCTGACTGCATAAAATATTCAACTTAATTTATTTCTAATTATTAAAAATTGTATAAAAATTTTTATCACTGTTCTATTATTGTAACAGTTTGCCTTTGTAATAACCTTGTACTGTAACTGGAGCTTTTCTCTCCGGGCTTCCACTGAAAATTGGTTTCTGACCCAGTGGACTTTCTTGGTCAACAAATGCCAATAAATAAATAATAATTCCCTGATAAAATTATAAGGTTTATTAGAAGGTTATATGATAGATCAGAGGCAAAAATTAAAGTGTGTGGAGTCCTCCCTGATAATTTATGCTTGAGCAGAGGAACCAGGCTGGGGTGTTCTCTCTCCCTTTTGTTGTTTGCATTATATTTTGAACCATTGGCAAAGAAAATAAGGGATTCAGAAATCCAAGGATATACTTGGTATGGTAGTCAAAAAAATCTGTCACTATTGCAGATGATATTATTTTATACTTGACAAAACCAGAAAGGGACATTACATTGTTGTGGAACATTTTGTGACAGTTTCAAATCTTTTTGGGATATAGAAATAATAAAACTAAAACAAAGGCAATAGTGGTAAATTATGCACCCACACATGAACTGATTCAGCAATATCCATATTTATGGGGGCATGATAAAATGAAGTATTTTGGAGTATGTTTTAAAAATGATTCTGGTGTGGCAGATATGTTGGAAGAGACTAAACAAAAGATTATACAAAATCTGAGAAAATGGAAGCTCTGATATATGGATATTGATAGTAAGATACAAGCAGTCAAAATAGTTTTACTCCCTTTAGTCATATACACAGGTCAGGCATATTTTTATCAACCAGAGGAGAAGTTGTGGATAGCAATTAATAAAGAGTTGAAGGATTTTATTTGGGAGGGGAAGATGTCAAGAGCCAAGTGAGATGAGTTGATTCTTCCAGAAGAATAGAGTGGATTGGGATTACCTGATTTGAAAGGAATTTCAGAGCAATGTGGTTAAGGCTCTTATAGATAGCACAAGCAGAAAATTATAATTCAAAGTGAAAAGGGATGATGATGAAATGGGGGAAGCTCAAGAAACAAGTAGAGGCTGGGATTTTGGATGCAGACCTTTAAGGAGAACAACAATAATAATACAGAATATTATATTCATAAAGTATCAGAAAGTATTTTAGGAACTAAGGCAACACATGAATCGAGAAAGGAGATTCTGCCAACAGGGATGACTGCAATTAGGGATATAGACAATAGCCCATAGGGGGCTGGAATTTATTGAAGAAAACTGGCAAAGGAGCCAAGGCATACCTCTCGACTGTACAGATTTTCGCAGAATGCCCAGATTTTTGCCTCAGATTTTTGGTCTGTTTTTCATAAAATTGTGTTTTTTTCTGGTAAATTAGTGGCAAATCATTTAGGATTGAAATAAGAAAATAATGACAGACATTTGAGTTTCTGACTTTATACTCTTCAGAAAATGTATGCTAATGAAAAACCTGTTATTCTATCAACTTTCTAAGTTTGTAAGAGCAATATTTAAAAATATATCCCTCTTTTTGGGCCTCTGCCCCACTTTTGTTTATGACTTTGTCCAGATTTCTTGCTGTGAAGGTTGAGAGGTATGAACCAAGGTATTGGGAGCAAATAACTAGACAGGGAACAGTAATAGAATGGGAAGACTGCAAGAATTTATTGGGACTGCAGGTTAGAGATTGCCTTACCTATCAGAGTATAGGCAAATAGAAAGAAATAGGGGGGGGGGGTCCTAAACAAATGACCGGCACTGGTAGAGTTTTTAGTAGAATCTAGAACAGAAGTTGCCGTTAGAAAAGGTATAACTAGTACAGTATATAAAATATTGCATGACAACTATAAGAATCAATCAGGAGTGGTTAGAAAGGATTGGGAAAATAGATTAGACAAGCAAATCACAAAGAAACAATGGGGGGATATATGTATGTCTCCCAAATATGAAACAAAGTCTAGAAGATTTATGAACTTTGCTTCAAAGTATTTGCATAGGTATTTATATACCTCAAGTAGACTCCAAAGAAATTTTCCTCAGGTAGACAGTAAATGTTGGAGGTTTGTTGGGAGAAGAAAGAGGTAACTGGGAACATATTTTCTGGTATTGTAGTCTGTTGGAAGACTTTAAAGATTCCCTGCAGACTGCTTTGTCAGAGATACTGGGTGAGCAAATTGGTTTAACTAAGGAAATTATTTTTTTGAGCTTTGATACAGAATCAGAATTGCCTAGACATAGTAAACCATTTCTGAGTCTAATTATGGTGGTTGACAAAAAAACAATTACTAGAAAAAGGAAATCAAAGTCTAAACCAACTTTACAAGAACTAGTGAACATAGTAACAGAGAAAACAACTGGGAAATGGGATCTTTAGAAAAGGGTATGAGGAAATTATATAGGAAAAATTGGAATTGTGGAAACAATACATGCGGAGGAGGAGGAGGAACGAGATTTAAAAGAAGGCAGGATTTGAATGAGCTATGTAATGTTTGATTGACAATGGCTGGATAGATTATAAGTGATGTATAATGTTTGCAACTACAGTTGTGTCGATGTGGTTTGTAATGTCTAATGTTTGCAACTTGAATTGTGTCAGGATGGTTTGTTTTCATTTATATAAATGTAACATTGCCTATGTCATATGTGATATTTAATAAAGATGTTTCTTGTTAAAAAAACAAATAACTACAATTTAAAAATAATAATAAATGTGCATTCAGCATTAGAAAACTCATTAAAAACTACTAAAGGCATTAAAGGAGGGTTAGAAAGCTTGATGTCTTGAAAGTAAAATTGGATTGAGAGCAATCTGTAAGTCCGATAATATCTGGATAAGATTACTGTTGTGAAACACATTGTTAACTATCTTACAGCATAAAGTCAAGTGGTAGCAGTTACCAGTTCCACTCTCTTTGAACCTTTCACATTATATTGAAAGATATCACAGAGGGGAAGCATTGCATTGCACTGTGAGACATTGTAGCAATGTGTTCTTGTTGAAAGTATCACAGGTTAGAAGGAGTGGAATGTGATGATTGTTATCCACCAGAAGAGTTTAAAACAATTGGAAGTATGTGTGAGGACTGAGAATATTTTTCACACAGCATTTTTAGTTTTATTTACTGGCTTGTTGAGTAGAAAAAAATGCAACCACAGTATTGTAGGCTGAGGCATGCTACATGTCTACAATATAGTTATTTTCATGTAAGAAGAAAAAGCTACATATAAAGCTGTGATGGACAGGTTGGAGAAGTACTGCAGATCCATAATAGTCAGATATATGTCTAACTCTCAACTGTCCAGGTTTTGTAGAATGTTTTTTTTTTGCCTCATATTTTTGATATGTTCCTCATAAAATTTTTGGCAAATCATTGATGATTGAAGTCACTAAATAATGGCAGACCTTTGAGTATCCAACTTGATAGCTTCGAAAAATGCATGCTAACAAAATACCTTTTATTTTATCAGCTTCTAAATTTATAAGAGCAATATTTAAAATTTGTCTCTATTTTTGGGCCTCTGTTCCCCCCATTATTTTTGTCTTTGCCTAGATTTCTTGTGCTAAGAAGTTGAAAGGTGTGCATATGATAAGAATGATTTTAGCAAATGGTATTTGAAAGAGGGTGAGTATACTGCTTCTGCTGATGATGCTGATGATTTAAGATTAAAAAGCTCATCTTATGGTCTTAGTACAGTCTGTAATCTCATAATAAGAGATAGCCTGTTACAGAAGTACGCGAGAAACAATCAACATATGTTACTTCATAAACTTGATTTGATTTTAGAAAAATTAGATGCAATTTTTCAAGCAATCAGAAAGTGCTAATATGTAATTCAAATCCTCCTAAAGTGATGGGAGAAGCTTTAATGTATAGTGTAGTCCTGCTTTAAGCAACACCTACAAGGCTACTGTTCATGCAGGTTATCATGTGTCTCTGTCTTTGCCCTTCAGCTACATTACTACTTAGAATGGGCACATGAGGTTGTGTCTATACTTTACCATCACGTCTGAACTCTTTCACTGCAGAAGTTGAATCCAACATCACATGGTGTTATAAGGCAGGAAGCAGTGCTGATTTTGACATTTTCTAAGAAATATCAAAGGTACACTAAGCAGACATCTGTTCAGCATATCTTTCTTCTTTTGAAACCAATATCAGTCATAACTGATAGAAAGACTGACAATAAATGCAATTAAAATGTTCCCAAGAGTTCACCAGGAAAGTTTTAGAATTCTAAGACAAAATGAGCAGAGGAACTGATAAAGTGACTTGTGGTGACACACACACACACACACACACACACACACACACACACACACACACACACACACACACACACACACACACACACACACACACACACACACACACACACACACACACACACACACACACACACACACACACACACACACACACACACACACACACACGCACACACACACACACTAGCAAACAATGCAAGTATTGAAAATCATGCACATTAAATGGCTATTTATGTTTTAGGTGCACTCAATATTCTGGATTTTACACAGCAAATGAGTTTAGTCACCATCTTCTTTCAAACACAGTGGCATCCATCTTATTGGTTGCACCTCCAGTAACATTGGTACTCTAAGTCAGTTTGGCAGAAAACTGAAAGAAGTAGTTGGAGAAATTCATCATTTACACCACTGCATCTGATATAGCTAAGAAAATTAAAACAGTGCAGTCACTACTTATCTTTACCTAGCTGGAGGTAATGCCAATAGGATAGATATTTAATATTACTAAAGAGCAACATAATCACAGAATTGCTATTAAAACAGGTTTTAAGCAATACTGTGGGCCCCAAAATAGCTTAAACCAACATGGCACTTATCATTTGTTTTTCAATACAAATCAGTGGTCACAAAGTCTGCTGATGCCTGCACGGTTGGCCTGAGGCACACTAAGAGTCTGGACAGCTGCATGATTATTTTCTGAGAGACAGAATTGTCTGTTGCATTAAAATGATAAAGTGAGATGTAGTACTGTGAAGTTCTGAATTAAGTTTTGACAAAGCTGTGAATATATGTAGAGCAACTGAACTAACTAGCTATCAAATGAAGGAGATAGCTAAGTATCTGGATATTTGTAAACTTAAGCAAGGACACAAGTCCCAGACACAGTAGAGTCCACTCACAACTTTTAATAAATCTTCTCAAAATAAACTTTAAGCGCTTTTCGTCTGCCCACAAAGCAGACTTCCTCAGAAGTAATTTTTACAAAAACATATCACATTTAAATAGTCTTTAGCACCAAAAACGCGGGATAGTTAGATCATTAACCATTTAAGGAAACACTGCATAATAACCTAATAAAACATGCAGAGACCTAAATATTATTTAAACATTGTTTACTAATTTAAGTATGAACAAATGTACTATGTTTTATATTAAAAACCACTTGAACATAAAAACATAAACATTCCCCAATAAGGTGCAACCTTAAGGTACATGTTATTTAAAAATGCCACCAACAGTGTTTGACACATTTGAACCAGGAATATCACTTACGCAAAAATTAGTGGTGAAGTCCAAATAGACTTTACCAAGCGTTGTGCAGCTATACAGTAAACATTTTATCTCAGCAAACTTTTCAATTTGAGAATGTTGCTAATAGAAGTGAATTCATTTAAACCAGGGATATTACCTGCATCCAATTTGATTTGCCACTTAAGTTCTAGCTCCTCTAATTTCAGGGTAAAGGGTCCCCCTCTAAAACTATGTTCCACCTTATCAATAGCTAAAAACCTAAATTTGTGGTCGCTATTCAAATGGATGTGTTTGGCCAGGGCATTATCGGGCTTGTTACGGATAATGGCGTACAAGTGTAAATACATCCTATCCCGGAGCCTACGCTCCGTTTTCCCTACATAGAAAGCAGGGCAATGAATACATCTGGCTAAGTAGACTATACCCTTAGAATTACAATTAAATCTATCCTTTAATCTATATTTATGACCTAGGACTGAGAATGAATTAACCGTGTCAACATGTTTACAATAATAACAATTCTCACATTTAGACATTCCACCTAGTTTGAATGGTCGCAGTTGTTGTCTTTCCAATAAGTCCTTGAGGTTCTTACCCCGTTTAATCACTGTTGTGATATCAGCAGTAGCTAATTAGACGGTTGATCCATTAATGGTGAAAACTGCCCAACAGGTCCTTCGAGGACACCCTCTACTGAAGGCGGTGAAGTATTATCCAATTGGGTACCGTCAGCAACAGCTGCCTGCTGTGTCGGTTGCCTGACGTTCGTAGTTGACCGAATGTTAGTAATTGACAACGGTTCCGACTGATGCAAGAGTTGCCCAGCGCTCTTTAACTGATGCAAAGTGTGTCCAACTCCCTTAGTAGTTGTGTTAAGAAGGCTACAACTGCCTTCTTGGCCATTACCTTGCACACCATTAATGCCATTAACAGGAATAGTTTGCCGCAAATGCTGTCCGCCTTCTTGTTTGTTACCTTGCTTATGGGAACAAGAAACAGTTTGTTGTGGGAGCGGCAAAAGCTGACAGCCTGGAAGAAGTAATTGAAGTGCCCGCTGGTTTTGGTCTAGCTGGTTGAACCTCAGACAAAGAGACTAGATTTTAGTTGCCAAAAGGGCAAGGACGTTATTGTTTAACAGTGAAGAGGGAGAATTACCATCCGAATTCAGAAGCTCAGTCTCCGTGATAGCAATACTAGTTTCCTCTTGCGTGAAGAGTCTCTGACTGGAACAAGGACTAGACGCCATACAAACAAACTCTGTAAATCAACAAAGGCACAAGAAACTAGATAAAAGCAGAAAAGCTCCCGCAACAAACTGTTTCTGGTTCCCATAAGCTAGGTAACGAACAAGAATGCGGACAGCATTTGCGGCAAACTATTCCTGTTAATGGCGTTAATGGTGTACAAGGTAATGGCCAAGAAGGCGGTTGTAGCCTTCTTAACACAACTACTAAGGGAGTTGGACACACTTTGCATCAGTTAAAGAGCGCTGGGCAACCCTTGCATCATTCGGAACCGTTGTCAATTATTAACGTTCGGTCAACTACGAACGTCAGGCAACCGACACAGCAGGCAGCTGTTGCTGACGGTACCCAATTGGATAATACTTCACCGCCTTCAGTAGAGGGTGTCCTCGGAGGACTTGTTGGGCAGTTTTCACTGTTAATGGATCGACCGTCTAATCAGCTACTGCTGATATCACAACAGCAGCATTTGGCTGCAAGTAACAGTCAATCAGCTTCACCGATCGAAAGACGAGAAGGTGTCACTGGCGTCCACAATGTTACTAGTGGCATTCCGGTACTGACAACTTGGCTTTTGGATAAATTTTCATTTACGAAACTGGACCCACATTTTGTTGATGGAGTTCAAGCATCAGGAGGTAATCATGCTTTTAATTCTATTGACATTGTCAATAATTTAAAACTTTTAGATGTCCACTTGTTAAAATTAAAGAAAACCCAATTGGAAATAGCATATTTCAAGGAATGTTTGGCTCATAAAGTTATTCCTAAAGGTCTGCGTAGAACACAATATCCTATGGGCCTAGTAAAAGACTCTTCTTTTCACATTGAACTATTTCAAATGTTCGACAGGCAAGGGTTTGAACTCTTGGAATTAATGATCAAGCATTATTCGTTGTTAGTTAAAGATATTTCCAACGTGGTGTTTGACCTTGACAAGAAAGTGCTCACTGACTTGGAATGCATTAGATACAAATTCGAATATAGTAGAATTTTTTCAAGCATTGAGCAGCATATGGGCAAGTTATAAATAAATAAAAGTAAAAAACTGGACTGGGATTCTAAGGCTTATAGCCAAGGTATAGCTTACCCCTTGCCTTCAACTGCTCAGGTATGGCAACCCGATATGGACTTGAATCAAAGTAGTAGCTCTAGTTTACATCAAGTTACACAACATAATAGGCAGCAGTTACCCATGAAATGTTCTAATCCTATCAATGATTTACAGCTGATGGCTGGTAACAGTGACTCAGTACCTATGGGTGCTGCTATACCTGAAGTCAGAAGGAGTGAGAGATTGCAAAAGGGCCCACATGTGTTCTACAATTACAATAGACAGCAGGTTAACAATAATACAACAGGCCAACAGGTTTTTCAACATGCCAATCATACAGGAGCCAGACCGAAGCAACAGAGGAATCAGTTTGTCAACAGGAACAATTCCAGGACCACCGAGAACTTTATGTGATGGAGAAGGAAGATTCCCAGAGTGAGGAAAATAGTTCCTCGACGGAGGTTTCTTCCGGTCCTTTTACTCCTTGTGTTGCTTGAGTCTGTTGCCTCATGATTTGGGGGTTGAAGATGGGGTTCTTCATAATATGTTTATTCCAATGGAAAATGAAAATGATGTTCAACTGTGTGAACCAGGGCCTGTAATCATTTCTAACAAAGATAATGATTTTAAAGTGTTTAATTTTTCCTCTAGTGCAATTTCTAGTGAGTTAGTGGAATTCTTAGCTAAGGGGTATACATATGTACCACAACAATGGGCAGATCTGGTTAAAATGATTATTGAGTTAAAAACATTTACAAGGAAATTGAATTTTCAAATTTTATTTGGTAACAACTTACACTCAGACGTAGTGCAGGCGTTTCGTACATCAAGTACATTTAATCCCCCCTTACATCCAGTTTTGCAGACATTTGAGTCATTATGTAAATTAGATTTTAGACATATGGTTAAACACAGTTCAGTTACAAATGTAAGCTCAGATCCCAACCGGGTTGAACGTGATTTCATCGAATATATACATTCACAGGATATTCGAGTGTGCAAGCCTGATAAAGGGGGAGGATTGGTAATTTTTGATAGTAGTGATTACACCGTTAGAATGTATTACCTACTGAACAATGAAGCCTATCAAACAAGCTCCAGGTCTGAGGTCAATAAAGCTTATAACTTGGTTAAGAGTTGTATTAATGACTTGTTCATCGAGGGGCGCGTAGACCAAGCTATGTTGAATTATATGACCACACTATTTCCGGTTTACCCAAGTTTATTTGGTATACCCAAAATTCATAAAGACTTGGTTAATCTTCCTTTGCGACCTTTGGTGGATGGTCGAGGTTCCCCAACATACGCCTGTGCTAAGGTCATAGACTCATTGTTACAGAAATATGTTGTTTTAGAAGAACAAATCTGTAAAGATTCCTGGTCTTTTTTAGCTAAAATAAATAACTTGGAATTTGCTGAAAGTTATAAATTCTTGACAATTGATGTCAAGGATTTATACACTTGTATTACACACCAAATTTGTACAGAATGGGTGGCATTAATGATGTTAAAGCATAATGCTCCAAGTAGAGATGTTTCTCTAGTGATAGAATTATTAGACCTAGTTCTTACGAACAACTTTTTTACATTTAATAACCAGTTTTTCTTACAAAAAGTGGGTCTGACCATGGGCTCCCCTTGTGGGGCGAGTGTAGCCAACTTGGTCATGGCGTACTGGAAGTCTGAGTATGTATTTAAAAATATTAATGTTTCTAACTTTATAGCTTATTATACCAGATACCTAGATGACATCTTTGTTCTGTTAAAAGGCGATGACAAAGTAGGTGATGATCTATTAGTTAGTTTTAATAGGTCAACTGAATTTCTTCAGTTCACTTCCAATTTTAGTTCGGAGTCTATATCATATCTGGACATTTGGCTGACTAAGAACAGAGTGTTGAATTGTTATACAGCAAAAATATTTAGGAAAAAGACCTATTCTAATACATTCTTACACTTCTCCAGTTGTCACCCTTTTTACCAGAAGAGGGCAGTTATTAAGGGTCAACTAGTTAGGGCTTCCCGTATCATCTCTAAGGATGATGACTTCTATGATGAATGTCAGTTTTTGAAAAAACTGTTTCTCCATCGAGGTTACGCAGAGTCTCTGTTGGATACACTAATAGAGGAAATTAACAATAAGAGGGAAAGGCTTATATTTAAGCCGATACTGGCACTTAGAGGGATTGAAGGGTTGACCTCACAAGGTTCTGACACCTTGGCGTCACCTATACATAACTTTACAGTTTCACAAAAGGGTCAATCACTGTCTTGTGGTTTTATAACTACATTCAGTGTCCATAGTACCCTTTGTGTGAATATATTGAAGAAAAATTGGGAACTGTTTAGATGGAATCAGATCCTATTTGATAACGTTGGTGACTCTCCAAATATAGTGTTTAAACGGGGTAAGAACCTCAAGGACTTATTGGAAAGACAACATCTGAGACCATTCAAACTAGGTGGAATGTCTAAATGTGAGAATTGTTATTATTGTAAACATGTTGACAAGGTTAATTCATTCTCAGTCCTAGGTCATAAATATAGATTAAAGGATAGATTTAATTGTAATTCTAAGGGTATAGTCTACTTAGCCAGATGTATTCATTGCCCTGCTTTCTATGTAGGGAAAACGGAGCGTAGGCTCCAGTATAGGATGTACGAACACTTGCATGCCATTAGCCGTAACAAGCCCGATAATGCCCTGGCCAAACACATCCATTTGAATAGCGACCACAAATTTAGGTTTTTAGCTATTGATAAGGTGGAACATAGTTTTAGAGGGGGATCCTTTACCCTGGAATTAGAGGAGCTAGAACTTAAGTGGCAAATCAAATTGGATGCAGGTAATATCCCTGGTTTAAATTAATTCACTTCTATTAGCAGCATTCTCAAATTGAAGAGTTTGCTGAGATAAAATGTTTACTCTAAGGCTGCACAATGCTTGGTAAAGTCTATTCGGACTTCGCCACTAATTGTTGCATAGGTGATATTCCTGGTTCAAATGTGTCAAACACTGTTGGTGGCATTTTTAAATTTGAGAGTTTGCTGAGATAAATAACATGTACCTTAAGGTTGCACCTTATTGGGGAATGTTTATGTTTTTATGTTCAAGTGGTTTTTAATATAAAACATAGTACATTTGTTCATACTTATATTTGTAAACAATGTTTAAATACTATTTAGGTCTCTGCATGTTTTATTAGGTTATTATGCAGTGT
This sequence comes from Protopterus annectens, assembly GCF_019279795.1. NCBI lineage: Eukaryota > Metazoa > Chordata > Ceratodontiformes > Protopteridae > Protopterus > Protopterus annectens. The sequence continues at coordinate 825,836,850 of NC_056741.1, read as the reverse complement.
TTCTTTAAATGGTTAATGATCTAACTATCCCGCATTTTTGGTGCTAAAGACTATTTAAATGTGATATGTTTTTGTAAAAATTACTTCTGAGGAAGTCTGCTTTGTGGGCAGACGAAAAGCGCTTAAAGTTTATTTTGAGAAGATTTATTAAAAGTTGTGAGTGGTCTCTACTGTGTCTGGGACTTGTGTTCCTGCTTTTATCTAGTTTCTTGTGCCTTTGTTGATTTACAGAGTTTATTTGTAAACTTAGAAAGAAGCACAAATTTGTTAGTAATAGGCAGAACAACTCTCCTGAATTACTGTATAATGAGAAAATGCTTAAAACCAGTGTGGAGGCAAGACTAAATGCTTTACTTCATCATAATGATGGCACAGTAAAAACCGAGAAGCATTTTACTTCAGAAGTTAAGATTATCAGTGTGCTAAGCAGCCATGTCCAGAATTCACTATTGATTGCAGTTAATGTGAATTGCCTAACCATTTTAGATCAATTGTACAAGTCTAGAGAAAAGAAAAAAAAGTCAGAAAATGTTTTGCAAGCAAGTGATGCAAATAGGTTCATAGACACTTACTAGGCTATTAATCTGTGAAGATCTTAAGAAGCCTAAACTTACATTACCATGGTAGTTTTTAGCTCTTATATTTTGCATATAACCCAGAGATAGGTCAAAGCAAGGATATAAGGGACAGAGATGGTAAACTTGGGTTGGGGGGTGACTTTACATTTAGCCATTCATTTATTCATTCAAATTATGTTTCAGTTAAGAAAGAGAAGCACTTTCCTTTATCTAGAATAGAAGATGTCTCCATAGAAGTGGTATTCTCTCTGATACTAACCTATTTCTCCATGTTTTATTTACTTTGCAAAAGAGATCGAGATCCCTTGACTGGGTATTTATGACACAATTGCACTTGTGAATGTGTAATAGGTGGGACATAATAGGGTCTGTTGAAGCTCTACATACGAGGCAGAGGTTACCTCTTAGTAGTTTATATGATACTGATAAGAGGGAAAAGGCTTTGAGGTGGTTTTATACTTTTTATGATTTAGGCCCTTGATTATTTTAGTGAAAATTTGTTGTGGTCATGCCAGTTTTGACAAGTGTTTGTACAGGTACATACCAAAAGGGGCATTATAGTCAATGATCGGCCTAATGAGTGCCAAATACGGTGACACAATTACATCCCTGGATTTGGATGCAATAACTTTAGATATAAGCTTTGCAATGAAAAAGGTATTCTTTACAACAGTGGATATGTAACTATCAATGGATGCTTTATTGTCAACATAGGTTCCCAGATCTCTAATTACAGGGTCAATTTTCAGGGGTGTGTTGTAAATATGATAGTTACAAGAGGAACCATGCTTGCTGGATGATATGATTAAAAATTTCTCTGCATTTAGCTTTAGTCCATGGTTTTGACATCAGCTATTTGTTTGGAACAGGTCTTATAAGAGGATCTTGGTGTCCTCCGGGAAATTTATCATGATGCCAAGACTGTAGTATTCAGTAAACTTTGTTAGCCACAAATTCTTAACATTAGTTTTGACCTTTCAGAAGAAAATACCAGAGTAGTAGCATAAGGACTGAACCTTTGAGTACACCATTAGTGCCAGGTCTTTTGGAGAAGGTAAAGCCACTCATCCTAACTTTCTAGGTTGTATTTTGAGCCATTTTGCTATCCAATGAGTTTTATGGGATTGACATTTAGCTGGGAGAATTATCTATGATATCCCAGTGTGGGAGGGTGTCAAACACCTTTGTAAAATCTAGATATGCATTGTGCACTGTTTTGCCTTTGTCCATTGCTTCAGTAACTTTTAATAAGAAGTTGTCCAGGTGAAGTAGACAGGGCCTGCACTTAATGAATCCAAAATGAGTTGGGTCAAGAGTCTGTAGGTTACCTACATGCTTATGCATTAATTCCATAATAATCTTATCCATGGCCTTATAGAGGCGACTGGTCAGGCTTTTTGGTCTATAATTACCTGGATCCATTGAAGCTTCACCTTTGTGCAAGGGAATTATTGTTGCTTTCCTGCATTCATCTGGTACCTGTTTTGAAGTTGATATTGAATAGCTTCTGTAGGGAATCAGACAAGTTATGTTTCAAGCTGACCAGTAGGCAGCTTGGTATATTAACTGGCTCAATTGATGTAGTGTTGCCAGCCTTAGCTAGTGCATTGAGAAGCTGATCTTTGGGAAATTTGGGGGTTGTATATATGAGCATGTGATCTGAGAATAACAAACAAGAAGGCATTTATAAACTCTCATCAAGATAAAAGCAAAAAGTTAGAACATGAATACAAGCATAAGTTCAACCAGATAATGCATTTTTTAGAATAAGTGCTTTCCTTCCATAAATGTAAAGAACTTAGTCAGAATCTGAACCATGAATCAAATATTTCTATTTAAAAAGGAGTCGTAAAACTTTTTGGAGGATAGTGGAATTCAATTTTAGTTAAGTCAAGAGCATGAGATTGAATAGAACATGCTCACAAGCAGTTTGGATAAGGATCTGATGTTAACATTTTGTGAGCCTGGAAAACCAGTGAAGGACTCAACAGGTATATCAAAAAATGGCTTAGGATCAGTACTGCTTCATTGCCACAGTCCTTTGTGGTATCACCTGCCCTCTGCAGATAAGATACATGTTCAGATAGGAGAAGAGGCAGCAGGAGTGGTTTCCATTTGTGGAATGTTTGAAGAGTAAGTTCACCAAAGACCTGTGCTGGTTGAGAATGCCCATAAATCTCTAATTGTAGTTTCAACAAAAGCAATTGTGGATGTACTCCTACATGTACAGTGCCTGCTATTATGTCTTCAGAATTATAAGAGTTTTGAGTAAACTCCAGGCAAGTCATATTCATAGGTTCATAGATTACTACTAGACTAACTGCCCTTGATGGCTATTTTAAGCCTAACTAATTACCCCATGTGAGAATCAAATCCTGCACCTTGTATCTGTTAGGTAAATACCTTAACCATTATGCCAACTTCCCACCCACACTAGTAGACACTGAAAACAAGTTTGTCTAATGCAGGAGAAAATCTCACCATGCAAAATTTAGAAGTACATGGGAAATATGCTAAAGCTCTTATTTATTTGTCTGCAAAAAGATCACTTTGCCAAAGGGTGTTTCATTGGCAAACCCATATTAGCACTTGAATTGAGGGCTCTCATCAGTTAAAGGCATTATCATAAAGGGTACAAAGGTAAGCGCAGATGATGAGGTTCATTCTTAAAGGACATTACAGCACTAAAAAATGCAAAAGGTTAGCCAACTATGTCATGTATTTGACACATCCAAAAACACTTCTGAGACATACCAGAAACAAAGATACTAGCAGACAAAGAAGCCAATGACAATGCATTGAGTACATCAAGAGACTTGAAGGAATGTAGCATCACATTTACTTCAATCAAAAAGCATATGTAATTTAAATCACAAAAGACTGTTAACCTATCCCAGGGTTCCTGTTTTATTAGAAATAGCATCAAAATGTGATTGAAGACATGAAATTTATCTTTACTAGACAGTGAAATGTAATAACTCTAGAAAGGGTTAATGAACCTCCATTCAGCTGCTAAGAATTTAACAAATGTGAAGAAAAAAATTAGTTTTATTGCCTGTAAACACTAGTTCATTCTTTCCACAGTCAGAGAGCCCAGCAGAAAAAAAAGGGTTCAGATAGTAAAAGGATTAGCAAAAAAGCTGGTAAGCCAGGTGGAGACATGTATCTATCTCATCTCACCTTTGGAATGTGAATGCTCTAAAGCTTAATTGCCAAAAAATGCTGATTAAGAATCTGACTACATTCAGCAGAACATTTTCTGGAATGAAATGACGAACAATGTGCAGTGTTTCTCAGTTCCAATCAGGCTTACAGCAGTTCTGACAGTGTGTTCTGCTTACCATCCCAAGAAGAGTGGGTGTGTATTAGAAAAAGAGGAAAATGGAGACCAGTTGCCAGAGCTGCCTTTAGAATGACGCCCTGATCATTTGCAGTGCAGACTGAGAATGGAATACTCTGTAGATCAATCAAAGACTTCTACTTAACCATTCACTTGCCAAAACTCAGGAGAATGATAGCCCTGGTAATGTGCCAAGCTTTCGGCTTGGTGAGCAACAATCACAGATGAGTTCTTCTAGTACAATATTTCCCTCTAATGAACATGTGAGTGGCATCATTATTAATACATTTCTTGTAGCAGTTTGTATTTATTTATTTTGTGTGTTTGTTCACATGGCTAGTACCTGATCACAATAGACTATTTGCCGGCACTGCCTGGGAGACGAAATTCACAATAAATAAAACAGCTAATTCACACTGGGTAATCACAGCAGGTACAAAGTGTAGCATTCAGGTGAAACAATTAGCAAATATTATTAACAGAGGAGAAAAAAGAAATGCAGATTCATTTTACAGTAAATATGGGAGGTAAGCAACAGGTGAGAACAAAGGGTGGAAGTAGAAGTGATGTAGGTGAGAGAGGACTTAGGTGATGTGTCCACTGGAAAAGCACTTTCAGTCAGATTGCTAGCTGTATGGTGCAGAATGATAAAGTTCATAGAGCCAAATATCAACACCAAAACATTGTCAAACAATGAATCCACAAGCCAGGATGTCAGTAAGCAGTCTTCTTTATTAAACCATAAATTAGTGGAAATGGGGACCTCTTAGATGATATCATTGTTAGCTCTGAATACAAACACTTCACACACTTTTTAGTTGATCTAAGATGATGTCATTGTTGGTATTATATTTAAACAGTAACCAAACAAAAGTAGTCCATGGGTAAATGTATTGACATAGTAATATATACCAAGACACAATAGAATTAAATACTTATAGGCAAAACAAAGCACAGCGAGAATATAAAACCAAATCGTACTTTATTCAGGTAGGCGCTTTCACCACATCAACGTGGCTTCTTCAGAACTTAATAACACACACCAATAAAACGTACACTTATAAAACACTTCAAGTTTAAAGCACCGTATCATATGCATTGTCCCCCCCATGCATCAATGACATCATTCTCCATGTTTCTTAAAGACGTATTGCACTATATTAAATGTATAACAAATGTGCAGTCCCTACTATAGTTAATACAAACTCAGTTGTGTACAAATCACCTAGGCAACCCCCTAGCTTTTAATACAGGTTTAATGGAGACCACTTCATTGAGTCCTGCTCCCTTATCAGCCCTAAGTTTCAAAATCCATCTTAACTTGGCCTCTTCAGTTTTATTTTCAATATTCCCCCTTATGACTGTTTCATGTATAACTTCAATGACTCTAAATTTAAAGTCATGCTCAAGTCTAGTATTCAAAACATACTTAGCTATTGCATTATTCCTATTACCATTCTTAACACTATATAAGTGTGCTCTCACTCGTTCTTTAAGAGTATGATCCTTCTTCCCTATATAAAACCTTAAGTAGCATATGTATCTCGCCATATTAACTATGTGTTTAGTATTGCAATTGGCCCTGACCTTACACTTATATAACTTCACAGTATCTGGATGTAAAAAATCCATGGATTCTGGGTCTATATACTCACAGTGTCTACATTTACCACAAGGATGTTTCCTTTCATGTATTTTATCTATGTTCTTACCCTTATCAGGGTAACAAAGTAATTTTTTCATAGATTGACAATTCTTGTAACAGTAACTTTGGTTCATACCCACCAGTTTAGCAATCTTCTCATCTGTTAAAAGAATAGGCCAATTCCTCTCAATGACCTGCTTAAACTATTAACATTACTAGTATAGCACATAGTATACTTAACATGCCCACATCCCGCTTTCTTAGACTTAGTCACACCTGATTCCTCTGTATATGCTTGCCTAAAGTATGGCTTCGCCCTTCCTTCTCTCATATCCTTTACTTCATTTCAATATTTGCCCGGTCTCATTAATCTTATATCCCCTAGCTCCAAAAATATTTCCCAATTGTTCTATTCCTACCTGAAATCCCTCATCCTTGTGCTGTAGTCTTGACATATGCATACCTTGCCCTTTGACCACATTTTTAAATATCCTTCTAGGATGCATAATGTCTCTATGTAAAATGTGATTCCTGTAACATTCTTTCCTATAGAGACTAGTGGTAAAAGATAAATCCTGTTCCCTAATGAACATGACATCCAGAAACTCAACCATATCCGATGAAAACTTAATGGTAAATTTAAGGAAGTCAGATGTAGTATGTAGGTACTCCATAAAATTATTTAACTGTTGTTCGGTCCCCTCCCAAATCAAAAACATGTCGTCTACAAAACAACGATAAATTTAACAAATTTAGTGAAAACATCAGTAAAGAACACTTTTTCAATTTCTCATTGTGCAACAACTGAGTTTGCATAGCTATTAGTGCAGCTAGTACCCATTGCCACCCCATGCTGTTGTAAATAGTATTGACCTTCAAAGACAAAAACATTATTCTTCAGTAGTAAAAATATTGACACCAAGTCCAGAGCAAATCCAGATACACGAATAAAAGTCAAACAGTAAAAAAGTATGAGAGCATCAGGAACACACGGTGGGCAGGAAAAGCTGATCTAAATCTTTAATGCAATACACAGGAATAAGCGCTTTCACTGTAAATCCAACATCCGCTTCATCAGATAACAGATAAGACAGACTCAGCAGTTTAAATACATTGTTACACCAATCAAAAACTGAACATAATTAAAAACTCCACCCACTCTACTAATACCATTTCAATAGCCTATTGCATCATATAATACCTATTCTGTCATCAAAACAGCTACATAAACATACAAATTATTCTTCAGCACTATTTCCATAAAACTACATATTAATCTAATGTGTTTGTCTTCATAGCTACTGCTCTGTCTCAAATACCTTCTCATGAACTCAATATCTTGTTCATTAGGTATAACCATGAACAATGACATTACATCCATAGTTACTAACAAGACAGATTCACTTAAAACATTTGTACTGATATATTTATACAAATCCTGTAAAAAAGTGTTTAGTGTCTTTTAATATAATGTCAGATTTGTCTAAGACAGGTCTCACTTGTTTCTCTATATAAATTGAAAATAGTTCGGTTGCCCACCCTCTACCTGCCACAATAGGCCTGACTTCCTTAAATTTGCCATTAAGTTTTCATCAGATATGGTTAAGTTTCTGGATGTCATGGTCATTAGGGAACAGGATTTATCTTTTACCACTAGTCTCTATAGGAAAGAATGTTATAGGAATCACATTTAACATAGAGACAGTATGCATCCTAGAAGGATATTTAAATATGTGGTCAAAGGGCAAGGTATGCGAATGTTGAGATTACAGTACAAGGATGAGGGATTTCAGGTAGGAATAGAACAACTGGGAAATATTTTTGGAGCTAGGGGATATAAGATTAATGAGACCTGGCAAATATTGAAGGAAGTAAAGGATATGAGAGAAGGAAGGGCGAAGCCATACTTTAGGCAAGCATATACAGAGGAATCAGGTGTGACTAAGTCTAAGAAAGCGGGATTTGGGCATGTTAAGTATACTATGTGTTATACTAGTAATGTTAATAGTGTTAAGCAGGTCATTAAGAGAAACTGGCCTATTCTTTTAACAGATGAGAAGATTGCTAAACTGGTGGGTACAAACCCAAGTTACTGTTACAAGAATTGTCAATCTATGAAAAAATTTATTTATTACCCTAATAGGGGTAAGAACATGGATAAAATACATGAAGGGACACATCCCTCTGGTAAGTGTAGATACTGTGAGTATATAGATCCAGAATCCATGGATCTTTTACATCCAGATACTGGGAAGTTATATAAGTTTAAGGTCAGGGCCAATTGCAATACTAAACACATAGTTAATATGGCGAGATGCATATGCTACTTAAGGTTTTATATAGGGAAGACGGATCGTACTCTTAAAGAATGGCTGAGAGTACACTTATATAGTGTTAAGGATGGTAATAGGAATAATGCAATAGCTAAGTATGTTTTGAATACTAGACTTGAGCATGACTTTAAATTTAGAGTAATTGAAGTTATACATGAAATGGCCAGAAGGGGGAATATTGAAAATAAAAATGAAGAGGCCGAGTTAAGATGGATTTTGAAACTTAGGGCTGATAAGGGAGCAGGACTCAATGAAGTGGTCTCCATTAAACCTGTATTAAAAGCTAGGGGTTTGCCTAGGTGATTTGTACACAACTGAGTTTGTATTAACTATAGTAGGGACTGCACATTTGTTATACATTTAATATAGTGCAATACGTCTTTAAGAAACATAGAGAATGATGTTGTTGATACATGGGGGGGACAATGCATATGATACGGTGCTTTAAACTTGAAGTGTTTTATATGTGTATGTTTTATTGGTGTGTGTTATTAAGGTCTGAAGAAGCCACATTAATGTGGTGAAAGCACTTACCTGAATAAAGTACGATTTGGTTTTATATGCTCGCTGTGCTGCGTTTTGCCTATAAGTATTTCATTCTATTATATTTAATCAGTTCAAACTTATAGCACATTAATACTTATGAAGATATGCTTCGCATCAAAAACAGTTTATTCCTTATATGAGCCTTAACTCATTAGTTTATATACATACATACAAATATTTCAAACATGGGCATGAATGTCCTTCTAGACTGCCAATATACGAAAACAGTTGTTCCCATAATAAGTATCCATGCTGTTCTTAAAAACATCTAAACTAGTACTTGCTTTAATGTAGTTTGGTAGTCTGTTCCATGCATCAGCTGCTCTCTCAAAGAACCAATTAGTACACTTCCCATTCCTACAGAATCTTCTACACATGTTGTCTGATGATTCTCTGCTACTTTTTGATAACCCCAGATGTTCCCAAAAGCAGTTGTCTCTAAATGCCCTATATACCTGAAAAAGATCCTGTTTTAAATATCTATATGAGACACTGTGCAAGTTCAGATATTTTAGTCCTTCATAATAAGTAAAATGTTCACATCCGTGGATGCACTTTGGTATATTTCTGCTGTGCTCTTTCTAGTTTACTCATGCTTGTTTTCTTATAAGGTTTCCGTATTGTTATTCCATACTCAAGTTTGGGTCTAATGTAATAAACAAACAATGACATCATCATTTCTGATTTCCTAGACGTTATAAATCTTTTTATACAATCTATAGTTCTATAACTATCATCAACAATTAGTTGATATGATTAGAAAAACTCATAGCTGGATCTACCCATATAACCAGGTCCTTAAATGAATCTACAGTTTCAGTCACTGTGTGCTGTATTAAATACTCACCTTTCAGTTTATGTCTCCCAAATCTCATTTGCTTAGGTTCTGATGTAGTTATCAGCATATTATGGATTAATAAAGAAGAAGACAGCTTAGTGACATTCTGGCTTATGGAATCATTATTTGGCAGTAATGTGGTGCTGAATTTTGGCTCTATAGACATGTTATACTCATCATGCACACAGTTTTTCTTATTATTTATTTAACATTTGTTTACCAGGAAAGTCCGAATGGACACTGGTCCTTTTTCAGCAGAGGCCTGGGGAGAAAAGCTCCATGAGTAACAGTAAATTTTAATGCATGAACTACAATAATCAATAAAGTATAAAGTAAACAAAATGTAGTATATATAAGAAAATACAAATCTGATACATCATGATAACAAAACCTAGGCTTTGAATATAGCTAGTACTATTTGTAAAGTATGACTTATGTCAAGATATAAGGTTAAGACAGGCCAGAAGGAATACAAGATTAAACACCGGGGAAGAAGTTGGATATGGTTGTGGTATACTGTGAAGTATCAGAGCATTCATTAGGGGTTAATACAGGAACATAGCCACTTATGTTTTAGATAAGCTTTAAGTGATGACTTAAAGTGATTGGTGGACCAGATTGAGAGAATGGAATTAGGAAGGGAAATGGAATTCTGACGTTCATTTCCACTTGGGCAGAATGATAAAAGCTTGATTGTGCCCCAACTGACTTGGGATAAAATAGTGGAAGTGAGAATTAGAAAGCTGGCCAGGGAGAGACAGGACTGAGCAGATGAGGCTAGCTCCTGTAATCTCAGTTCCACCTGTTGAATGGCCACATACCTCTCAACCTGGAAACATCAAAAATCTGGACAAGGCCCATGAAAAATAGGTACAAATCTGTACACTGATTAACATCTAATTTGCATACATAATTACACAACCCCACCCACTCCAATGAATTGTGGGATACCAACTTTCAAATGCAAACTGAAGGACAGACAACCAAAATATAGCACCTGAGTCCCCCTACAGCAATTCCAATGTCCCATTACCTGGTTATTTCATTCCATTTACCATAAACACTAATGTGTGCATACTGCTTTACTTCTACAATGATTATTTGGATTTTATTTTTACATTTTGCAGCACATCAATGCACAAACACTAACAGACATCTGATAAACAAAGCAATACTATCTCACAATGAAAATAGACTTGGCATTAAAACTTCTCTGCCCTTGAAACTCACATTCATTGAAACAACATTGAAACCCACACCACATTCAAAGAAAATGTATCTGGCCAGTGGTGGATAAAGATTACCTTTGGTCTGTTTTCAAATCATTGGCCCCTTGGACACAAAACAAGAAACGTGTTATTTTCTTTGATATACCTTCCTGACTTTATTAAGTTATATTCCTTGTAAAATACAGCACACTTGTTAGAGCGCATTGTTTGAACATTTTTCCAGTAGGCTACTGTAGGCAATGAAACAAAATGCATGAACCAATAATGACAAAACTGCCCAATTCAGAACATTTCCATCATAAAAGTCTACTTCCACACCCACACTATAAATAGAATGACAGTAGTGTAAGCTATAGGCATCTTGTACAGCTTCTCGCACTTATTTTCAATTTCATGTTTTTTTTTGGGGGGGGGGGGCAAAAGGACAAAAACCAGGGACACATTTTAAACATTATAAAACCAAATAAAAAACGATAATCCACGGGACAAACGCTCCGTTGCTCACAAAGGGAATAAACTGTAACAAAAATAACAAAGGAGCGACCAAGGCAACAAAAATCACTGAATCCTGTATCATAAAAGGTGGTTTAATGAGAAAGAACAACATCTTAAAAACATGGTAAGCGCTTTCGCATAGAGCTTCCTCAGACCATAAAGACATACACATACAAAGATACCTTATATATAGGAATTCAAATCCAAACCCACCAATCATGAATTAAAAACAATTAACACTACAGGATATTTAAAAACACATTATACTGTCACAAAATAAAACATCATAAGGACATAAATAAATGTAAGAAACATAATTAAATAAAGAAAATAAATGCAATAAACCTAAAAATATAAAAACATATGCATAAATGGCATATATATATGAAATGTGACTACATACCAATACTACTTCCTAATCCTACGTTTCTTCAACAAGGGCTTTAAAGAAGCCCGTTCATTGAGGCCACTGCCTCTATCAGCTCTCAAAAAAATCATCCAGTTGGTCTCCTTATATTCCGTATGATTACGGATATCACCTGCTCTGACTGTAGGTGTTATTGTGTCAACTACCCTAAAAGTGAAACTGTGGAGCTCATCACACTCCGCTATATGTTTCGCCAGAGCATTGTGTGTATACCCTACCCAAATACTATAGACATGTTCCCTTACCCTCTCTCGTAAGGACCTATTGGTCTTCACAACATAAAAAGACCTACATTGGACACACTCAGCTAAATAGACCACATTCGTGGATCTACAGTTAGCATCCACATGAAAGGTAAATATTCTACCTGAATCAGGATGACTAAAGGACTCAGAAGTATTGATCAAGTCACAAAACTTGCAGCTACCATATGGCCGAGTCACTCCTATTCTCATATAACTGGTCTTTAAGTCCCTGCCATGGCATAACAATCTATTCAAATTCTTCTTATTTCTATATAGGAACGAAGGTTTATCACCAACAATGCCACCAATCATGGAGTCTACTTGCAAAATGGGCAAGTGCTGCCTAAACAATTCACTCAATGATCTATTATCTCGTGTGAAGAATAAAGGTATCTTCACAGGTCCCTTTATGGCAGTAGAACACTCAAATACATCCATTGACCCCTCAACAATGGGACCATAATATGGTGCTGCTATACCATCTCTTAATAGCTCCAAATCTGACCAACTCTTAACTATCTCCTCTTTATTATAACCTCTTAATAACAATCTCTGTTCCAAAGATCTAACCTCCATCTGAAAACCTTCTAATGTAGGGTTCATTCTGGATGCTCTAATGCCCTGTCCACGTATTAGATTACAAAAGATATAATTAGGGTGCATACTGGTCCTACTCAGAAGAGTATTCCTAAAACAAGAACTCGGAACGTTTCCTCAAATATTTGGAGAAGGACAATAGGTTGCTATGGCAATTGGATATGAATGATGCTAACGATGACATCACCGATGCGACCCAGGAGTTTGAGCAACTACAACGGGACATGGAGGAGATGGAATGGGACTTTTTAAAGCTTAAGAGATTACAATTACAATGACAACACCTCGAGTATTGCCTGGAGAAGAAAATTGTTCCTCGAGGTCTCCGAGTGTTGAATATGCCGACCCAGGGCTCACACTATCCTGAGCTTTTGACCAGATGGCAACATTTGAATCTTGAGGTAAGCACTAAATATATGCGTTTACTGAATGACTTTTTTAGCCCTGAGGAGGACAAACTAAGAGAGAATCTTAGACTGAAGCAAGAAACCCTGTTTAATAAACACTCTAGAGAGACTGTGTGTCCGTTGTTTGAGAGTGTACTTGATGGTGTAGCCGTATTTGAACGGAAACTCCTACAGCAGAAAAAGAACAAGATATTAAGGGACAGTAAAGATTTCAGAATGGGCCATGTATTTTTATGGCCCCGAGCGGGACAATCTATTGATAATAATGTGAACCGTAGAGTCAATACTGTGAATGAAGATGTTTTGTTTGATAATGTGAATCTACTGAATGTCAAGAAAAGTGTTAGAAACAGTGATAACATGCATCCTTCTGTTAGGGATAATAGTCATTCCTTAGTTGGTACTAGGGATACGGATGTTATAGTTTCAACTAGAAGTGTGTGTGACATCATTAAATCCGAACCATGCCAGGATGAGCGGGTTGGTGTAGTTACAAATGATGGTCTGTCTGTTAGTAATAATTTGACAACTGTGCCCAAATCTTTAGGACAGAACCTTTATCCAAATGTAGTTATAAATAATACTTCTGATAATGACAATACAGACCCGGTCGTATGACCAAAAACTAAGTGCATAGTGAACAATTTAAGTACTAATACATCTGTGGTTAATGGTCTTCTGGGCGACCTCCCTTTTCCTCTACCCATCAGGGCGGACAGGACAGGGAGACGCACCAGATCTATGAGCAGAGGACACCAAAAGAGGAAACTATCAGGGGAGTACAATCAGAATCACACCCTGAAGAAAATATGGGGGAAAGTACCAAGTCGTTGATTCTGAATATATCATCATACGTTCTGAGTCCATATGAGTTCAGTGTTTTATGTAAAGGCCTGTCTTTTATTCCATCTTGTGACAGTAAATTGACTGATACCATATTGGATTTAAAATCTTTTTGTAGGAATATTATGTTGCGGTACCATTATGGTGACACCCATGTGGATGAAAGTACTCTAAGACATGATAGCAGTCATTTTCGCTTTAAGAAACTTAGCACTTTTACACCTATAAATCATCCTCTAGTTGAAGCATATATGAAATTAACTGAGGATGATATTTATAAGTACTATGATGACCACGCAGGTAGAAATAGAAGGGGGATGAGGTACAATCTCACCCTCAATGAGAGGAATGCTCTAAGGAGTTTACAAGATAATCTACATATTACTGTGAGGCCAGCTGATAAGGGGGGCTTAGTGGTTGTGATGGATAGTACACACTACATTGCAGCCATGGAAGAAATGTTGAGTGATGCAAATTATTACAGCAGAATTAGAATAGAAGATGTTCATAAGATTATTGTAGGGATCCAGAATTCCATTATGGATATTTTTTCTGGAAAGCTAATATCATATGATACCTTTAACTATCTGAGTGTATCTGACCCCTTACTGCCCATCATACAGGGACTTCCCAAGGTTCATAAACACATGTTTAACCCACCCATGAGACCTATTTATTTAATTATGTTTCTTATGTTTATTTACGTCCTTATGATGTTTTATTCTGTGATAGTATCATGTGTTTTTAAATATCCTGTAGGGTTAATTGTTTTTAATTCATGATTGGTGGGTTTGGATTTGAATTCCTATATATAAGGTATCTTTGTATGTGTATGTCTTTATGGTCTGAGGAAGCTCTATGCGAAAGCGCTTACCACGTTTTTAAGATTTTGTTCTTTCTCATTAAACCGCCTTTTATGATACATTTTAAACATTGCTTGTATAATTCTGGAAAGTTGCTAGAATAAAATGTTGTGTTATCGTCATGCATGTCACTGGCAAGTTTTGAAATCAGAACCCTATGCACTACAGTCAGAACAACATACCACTATGCTAAATCAGCAGTTTCCTGAAAAATAGAAAGATTGAAACTTAATGGCTATTATTTAATGAATTCAGTTCTCAATTCTCACTATAGCTCTCAACTTCTTAGCACAAAAAATGTGGACAAACAACAAAGCCAACAATGGGGGAATACAAATTCAGTTCTCACTCACCATAGCTCTGCACTGTTAGCCCAAAAAACCTAGACAAACAAAACAATAATGGGGGAATACAAATTCTGCTGTCACTTCTCACCATAACTCTGAAATCTTAGCACAAAAAATCTGGATAAAGCTCAGAAATGGTGGTGGCTAGGGACTTTAGGCTTGTTTTACCTTGTAACAAAGGTACAGGGTTTGACCCTGAATACCTCTAGCCACCAGGTGTATTACATGGGGGTATTTACACACACACACACACACACACACCAGGATGTATACATGCACAGTTTCTTAACCAGATAGTGTTCCTGGGCTGAGCCTGAAATGGGTCCATGTGAGTCAGTGTATTAGCCCAGCCAGACAATAATATTGTGCGATAATTTGTTAGTGAGTGTGTCTGTTGCTGTAGAAGAGCAAACCTGTTTTTTGTTCTGGTACTTCGACTAACTGACCTACAAAAGCTTATAGTTCACTAAAGAATTGTCTCCATATGACAGTGACACATAGTTAGGGAGTGTTGGGTGAGTAGAAGAGCCTACATGTAAAACAAAGGGGCATACGTGTAAGACAGTGGTTGAATTCTAACTATTACAGATCTTTTACTGAAATGCAGTGCTGAAATGTAGCACTGTGACCTCCAACAAATCTAAATATTCCGTTGTATGTCTGTTCCAACTTCCAACTTATATTTTAAAGGAGTGCAATTCTAGTTAGAAGATATGCAAAGTACATCAGAAATTATAAGATAGACTTTGCTGTTATAATCTGTGCATTGTCTATAAGGAGTGTCCTTGCTTTGTATAATCTGCCTAGCTTTATACTGCTTTTCATAACTAACTTTTTAAACACAGACCATAAGTAAATGGTTGTCAGTTATACATCCAAGGATTTTAGCAGACACAATTTCTTCAGTGTTTGCAGAATCAAATGCAGAGATACCCATTTTAAAGTTCATAGGGTCCTCAGCCTAGTTAAAATGAACAAGGTTTTGAGTCATGGGCATAGCAAGTTTTCTTGGCATGGGAGACAATAGCACCAACTTTATCATTGAAGCATTGACGTAATGGCTCATAAAATAAAGTCAGTTCTGCAAGGAATAAAAGCAGGCTTGAAGTTTGGTACCAGTGGGTTTAACTGAGTAATCTGACAAGGTGATTGGGTCACCACACGCATATTAAAACTAAAAGAGCTTACACTTTCCACAGTGATTATTCATGTTATTTATAAAGATTACCCTCTGAGGTGCCCGACCCCTTCCTAGATGAATAGGAGATATGGCTCAGTTCTGTTGGCCAATCTGTGTGTAATGAGAGCGGCAGTCAGTGAACCATTTTATTGCACTCTTTGTAAATCTTATACTACCAATCACTTCCAAGACACACACACACTTCCTTACTTGTATTGTATTCCCCTGAATCTCCATTCCACTGCAAAATGAGCTTCCCCGAACAAAAACGAGCTGCTTAATCTTCTCCATTCCACTCACAAACATCCTATTGCCGTTAATCCATTCTGCTCACTTCTGCTATTCCCGCTCGCATTTGCAGCTGGAAATGATGACGTGAGCTCCTTGAGCTCAATTCCGACTGGCTGGTAGCCGTGATGGAGCTGACATCATCGTGTATGTGATGACGTGAGCTCCGACAGTGCGATTTTTGAAAAAGTTTAAATTATAGAGCAAAGAAATCGGAAATGAAGGGGTGCCACTCGTGAATCGTGGCACCCCTTCATTCGGACCCCAAAACTCGGTAAAAAATGAGTAATTCGGTATGGTTGGGAGGTATGAATGGCTATGAAAGAGCTGCCTAGAGAAAAAAACAAGACAGACATTGCCTATGAAGAGGCGAGTGTACCCTCGTTAGGGAGTGAGGGCAGATGCTAGTGCTCATCCTTGGTAGATTCAAGGGCACCTGCTGGCTGATACTGGAAGGGTATTAAAAATATCAAACTAGGCTTGGAGGATGGCTTGCCCATCTTCCAACTTTCAACTTTTATGCCAGCAAAAAAAAAAAAAAAAAAAAAAAGAAATCTCCAGAAAGGTAAACTCTTCTTGGAAGAAGATGGAAAGAGGAGCCCTGTCATGGGGAGATTTGGGGTGTTACAGTAGCTGGAGTGGTGGAAGGAAAGATGGTCAAAGTTGGAGAAGAACAAATAAATTACAAATATAAACAAAATGTTGTTTTAATATGCTTTGCAGAAAACATCAGTAGCATCTTTTAGTTAAAAAGGGAGTTGGTGTTATGGTGCAATCATACAAGAGTAATATGTTTATTCTTTGACCGTGTGCATTAAAGTGAAAGCACTTCTCTAAAAAAGTAATTAATTGGAAGAGACATCACAGTGTGACTCTTATCAGGACTCAATCACTTAGTTACAGGACTGTCAAGCACCGTAAACACATGCTGTCTTATTCATTCAGTGACTTGGTGACTCATTCATTCATTCATGAACTACTGCTGCAATCAAAGTTCCTTTATATAGACTCTTACCTCAGAGTTCACTTGTAAAATTCAGAAATGCAGAATCAAGTAGATATTTACTCCAGTCTGAAAATAAAATCAATAAGAAACCCCCAACAGACACAAAATGTTGTCTTGATAGATGACAGACATATTTTCAAACCGTTATTTTCACCCACCTAAAGAAAAAATATATAGTTGCTGAGTTTAGCAGACAGAACTATGCCACCTCAAGAAAGAGCCTTATGAACATGACAGCTGGGTCTACACTGGATGCATAGCTTCACATGCATTGTTGTACTTCTGAGATAATACTGCTGTTCACAGGCTTATGAGCTGTGAGCAGTAGTATTATCATTTAGCAATGCCTATATTTTCCATTTGTAACCAGGCCAGCTAGTAGCATATCATTGTCACAAACCCATGCATTTTGGTATGGACTTTGACATTTCTTATTGTACAATGCTCATTCATTGTGTGCATTTTATATGAACACGGTGTTGTTAAATAATACAATAAAACATTCTCTTTCATTTAAGTATTACATTACTGGTGTATCAAGTTATATTGCACCTTTCTTCCACTGATTTATTTTGAAAGACTGTATGTTTTACCTTTTTTAGTCTAATTCATTTTGAAGGACTGAAGACAAATACAGATTGCAAAACACCATACTGATTTTCATCACATGGGCATCTCAGACCTTCCATAAACCTACCCCTATCACGTGGTTCAGCTTCAGGAATACCTTACATGGCACTAGATGAGAAAATCATCCGGATTCCTCTTTTTCCCAGCTAACTCTTTACATGTGTCTTTTTGGTGTAGTATCCCCTGTCACCACAGCTTTTAAACATGAAGTGTATCGGTCTTTAAAAGACACAGATGCGCATTACTGTGTTGGATTTGTGAGCTGGCCTGTACAGTATGCATTCCTCAATGCAATTAGTTTTATAAGTAATCTTGTTGTAGGATGCCAGGTCATATGACTATTATATCAATAAATGTGTAGAACTATAAGCATACTTACTTTGTAAATAAATAGAGGAACTGTGGAAACTGTGCTTCTAGCCAGAATATTTTAAGTAAGTCTGTATGGAACTCAGAAAAGATACTCAGACGTGGTAAGCAGCTGTTTACATGAAGCAAAAATTATTTAATATGGGGTTTGTTCCTAATACACCTCATTCTATAATTCAACCTGCCTGCTAGTCAGACATATATTTTTACTAAATGTTCTAGGTCACAAAATCCTGGATTATATACCCAAATAATTAAAGACTCCATGTCTTTGCTTTACAGTTTCTGAGATTATTTTTCATCAACAGCATTGTTCTCCATTGAATACAGTTATATATCAGGGAAAATCCTTTTCTTAGTTTTACAAATTTAGCTTTGAGCTACCTGAGTTTGGTAAGCCATAATGAACATTTGCAAATTATAAGGTATTTAGTCACTGCATAATGACAAAGGTACACATTGCTGTAATGAAGGCATTATTGTTAGGATTTGTCTTACTCTAAGGTGCAGTGAATTAAAATTGATTGTATTCAGTTGATAGGCATAGGCTGCAGGGCTGCATTCACAGTGGTGATGGTGGGTGGGTGTGGGGGGTGGGTGTGTGTGGACTGGAGTAAAAGCAAGCTTTCAAAACTATGTTGATCAGATTTTTTAAACGAAATTTTTTTAACGGTAGAGCAAATCTTTATCAATTAACACATTTTCTTTTTTACATACTGTGCAATACCCATGATCGTTGCCCTTGTTATTTCAGCACTGATTACTAATTCAGCCATTTTGTAGTTATGGCCACTTGTCAGACAATAAGTGCTTGCATTTAACTTTCAATAACTTACCATTATTAAGTATATTACTCAAAATATCTCAACCAGCTATTCTATCTAGTCATACTCTCAGGTTTGATTTAACATTACTCCTTAAACCAAAACTATTTATTTTATTTATTTGACGTCTGGTTACTGGGAAAGTCCAACTGGGCAAAATAAATAAATAAATAAATAAAATTTTCAGTGGTGGCCCAGGGAAAAAAGCTCCAATACAAAGAGAACAGAAAATAACTTTTAGATAATAAACTACAGAATACAAAACCTGCATACAGATGAAACCTAAAAGTCCTTATACACACGTTTGAAAAAGGAAAATAAACACGCATAAGTGACATGCGTCACTTTTACAAAGATAATTAACAATCATAGAATGGCAATTAAATAAATGAGTTAACTATTTACAATATAATCTGAGATCAGGAATCATCTACTGACTATATTGTTTTATTTTCATTATATTACATGTTTTAACAATTGGACCAGTGATTTCAACTCTCCTATTGCAATATACCTAATTAAATAGATAGATGCATTGTTTTGTGCCATGCTCTTTTTAAGCTCAGTTTTTCATTACAGAATCCAGTGGTGCTCATTTTTCACTATAGGTTCTGTTACTGATCTCTAACATTTCTCACTTCTATATTTTTAACCTCTGTAACTATCATTTTTACCTCTCTAATACTGGCTTGTCTTTGGATTTCCATTTTTCTAGTTGTAGTTTCCTTAGGTACTATTAACACTAACAACAGTAATGCTTTCTTTTCTTTAGTACATATTATTTTATACCAACTGAGCAGAAACATCTCTATAAAGAGGTTAAATTCTTTTCCAGGTATAAGAATTACCATATTATTCAAGTAATTTTTTGTACTGAAACAACTCTGCTTATTTGAAAATATATGATCTCAAGAACTTCTTTCTTTCTTTCCAAGTCTCGACTCCTCTCTCAAGATTCACTGAAGACAGACCCACTTTAGAAACTATGTATATATTGTACATTACACTCCGATAGATTGTACATTGCACTGTCCTTCTTCACTATTATATATATATATATAGGGTCTATGTCATATATTTAAACGTCCAAAATGTTGAATACCATATGTTCGAGACCATATGGTCGACATTTGGAAGTTCGAAAATAGAATAAAAAAAAAGAAAAACACACCTTAACACTGCACCCCCCACACCCCCCTACTTAAATATACCAACTCTGAGACCGCACTTCAGTGCAGAAAAGGGAAATTCTCCCATTCTGCACCGTACTGTGCCATTAAAAGTCAATCTTCGAACACTTGAAATGTCGATCATATGGTCTCCACCATATGACGTTCGACATTTCCAGCGTTTGAAGATTTAACATAGACCCTATATGTATGGGTCTACTTCTGACTGTTGAAAACACACTTTCTCGACAACCAGAAGATCAAACCAATTTAAGAGAAAGTGCACTAAATCAAAAGTGCACTTTCGCTAAAGCCAGTTCTCCGAAGCACATTACAGTGGGGATAAGGAAATATATCCTTTTCCTCAATGTAGTGCAATCTCGGAGTTAGTGTATTTAAGTGGGGGGGGGTGTGGGGGAGATAGTCCCCCCTGCAAAATACTGTTTAAAGTTTTTTTTTGTTTTGTTTGTTTTTCCGTGGAGAACCAGCTTTTGTGAAAGTGCACTTTTGCTTTAATGGGTGTCTATGTTTCTTGTTCGAGATAGTGAAATTTCGATGAAGAAACATAGACCCGTATATATATATATATATATATATATATATATATATATATATATATATACTTCCAAAACAACAGGGTGCACGTAAACCAGACCTGGTGCATGGAAATCCAAAATCCAATAGTCCCAAAACACTTCCAGCACACAACAAATGGAGGCTACACGATGGTTAAAGCATTTATTGCCAGCACAGTCTGCCTGTGCTGGCAATAAATGCTTTAACCATCGTGTAGCCTCCATTTGTTGTGTGCTGGAAGTGTTTTGGGACTATTATATATATATATATATATATATATATATATATATTTATACATTTTTTCTACGTAACTAGTCTGAACTACTCTGTTACTGTTTAAATTTCTGTATTTTTGTTTGTGAAATGTTTTGCATTTTACTTGGGTTGACCCTGAAACTGGAAGATACTGATCAGTGCACTACCTCTGTAAACAAATACAGATACTGATCAGTACACTACCCCTTTAAACAAATACAGATGCTGATCAGTGCACTACCCATCTAAAGAAATACACATACTGATCAGTGCTCTACGACTGTAAACAAATACAAATACTGATCAGTGCACTACCCCTGTAAACAAATACAGATACTGATCAGTACACTACACCTGTAAACAAATACAGATACTGATCAGTGCATTACCCCTGTAAACAAATACAAATACTGATCAGTGCACTACCCCTGTAAATGAATGCAAATACTGATCAGTGCACTACCCCTGTAAACAAATACAGATACTGATCAGTGCGCTACCCCTGTAAGCAAATACAGATACTGATCAGTGCACTACCCCTATAAACAAATATAGATACTGATCAGTGCACTACCAATCTAAACAAATACAAATACTGACCAGTGCTCTAGCTCTGTAAACAAATACTGATCAGTGCACTACCCCTGTAAACAAATACAAATACTAATCAGTGCACTGTCCCCATAAACAAATACATATACTGATCAGTACACTACCCCAGTAAACAAATACCGATACTGATCAGTGCACTACCTCTGTAAACAAATACAAATACTGATCAGTGCACTACCCATTTAAACAAATACAAATATTGATCAGTGCACTACCCCTGTAAACAAATGCTGATCAGTGCACTACCCCTGTAAACAAATACAAATACTGATCAGTGCTCTACCCCTGTAAACAAATACAAATACTGATCAGTGCACTATCCATTTAAACAAATACAAATACTGATCAGTGCACTACCCATTTAAAGAAATAAAAATACTGATCAGTGCACTACCCATTTAAACAAATAAAAATACTGATCAGTGCACTACCCATTTAAACAAATACAAATACTGATCAGTGTTCTATCCCTGTAAACAAATACAAATACTGATCAGTGCACTACCCCTGTGAACAAAAACAAATACTGATCAGTGCACTACCCATTTAAACATATAAAAATACAAATACTGATCAGTTCACTACTCATTTAAACAAATACAAATACTGATCAGTGCTCTACTCCTGTAAACAAATACAAATACTGATCAGTGTACTACCCCTGTAAACAAATACAAATACTGATCAGTGCACTACCCATTTAAACAAATACAAATACTGATCAGTGCACTACCCATTTACACAAATACAAATACTGATCAGTGCACTACCCATTTAAACAAATACAAATACTGATTAGTGCACTACCCCTGTAAACAAATACAAATACTGATTACTGCACTACCCCTGTAAACAAATACAAATACTGATCAGAGAACTACCCATTTAAACAAAAAAATACTGATCAGTGCACTACCCATTTAAACAAATACAGATGCTGATCAGTACACTACACCTGTATACAAACACAGATGCTGATCAGTGCACTACCTATTTAAACAAATACAAATACTGATCAGTGCACTACCCCTGTAAACAAATACAGATGCTGATCAGTGCACTACCCATCTAAAGAAATACACATACTGATCAGTGCTCTACCCTGTAAACAAACACAAATACTGATCAGTACACTACCCCTGTAAACAAATACAAATACTGATCAGTGCACTACCCCTGTAAACAAATACAGATACTGATCAGTACACTACACCTGTAAACAAATACAGATACTGATCAGTGCACTACCCCTGTAAACAAATACAAATACTGATCAGTGCACTACCCCTGTAAACGGATACAGATACTGATCAGTGCACTACCCCTGTAAACAAATACAGATACCGATCAGTGCACTACCCATTTAAACAAATACAAATACTGATCAGTACACTACCCATTTAAACAAATACAAATACAAATACTGATCAGTGCACTACCCCTGTAAACAAATACAAATACTGATCAGTGCACTACCCCTGTAAACAAATACAGATACTGTTCAGTGCACTACCCCTGTAAGCAAATACAGATACTGATCAGTGCACTACCCATCTAAACAAATACAAATACTGATCAGTGCTCTACCCCTGTAAACAAATACTGATCAGTACACTATCCCTGCAAACAAATGCAGATACTGATCTGTGCACTACCCTGTAAACAAATACAGATATTGATCAGTGCACTACCCATCTAAACAAATACAAATACTGATCAGTGCTCTAGCTCTGTAAACAAATACTGATCAGTGCACTACCCCTATAAACAAATACAAATACTAATCAGTGCACTGTCCCCATAAACAAATACAGATACTGATCAGTACACTACCCCTGTAAACAAATACAGATACTGATCAGTGCACTACCCATTTAAACAAATACATAGGTTCATAGTTTTATAGGTTGGTACTAGGCTATCAGCCCAAGGGCCTACGTAAGCCTAGCCAACAAGGTTCCCTGGCTTACGCCACCCAAGAAATTTATTTTTCTGTGCCACTGTTGAGCAGAGACACAGAAGTGATCCCTGGGGTGTATTTCCTATTTCCCATCCACTCATCAAGATTTTTCTTGAAGAGGGCTAATGAAGAACTTTGCTTGACATGGATAGGTAGCCTGTTTCAGTGTATGGGAAGTCTCTGGGACAGGAATCTATCCCTCCAGCATGTCCTGTTTATTGTGATGACAAGGTCTAGGTCCCTAGAGTGTGTAGCTTGGAGGGATTGTGATTTTTTTATGTGTAGCATGTCCAACAGCTCTTGGTTTGACATAGCTTTATATGTTAGGCGAGATCACCTCAGAGTAGGCGATATGCTATGGAGTAAAGCTGGAGTTTTTTTGAGGAGGTCAGTGTAGGGCATTTGTTTGAGGCCAGTAATCTTCTTTGTGAGGTACTTCTGTGGCCTTTCCAGCTGCTGCAGATGTCTTGTGAGATACATTCCAAAAGGGGCATTGTACTCTATAATGGGTCTAATGAGTGTCAAGTAGAGGGGAACAATGACCTTTTTTTTCCTGGATGAGAACCCTTTTATGATGAGGTGTGCCACGTAGAAGGACTTCTTGACTACTGTGGTGATGTGACTATCAAAGGAGAGACTACTGTCCACCTGGGTCCCAAGGTCTCTTATCACACATTTGGTGTTAAGTAGATTGCTGCCTATGTGATAGTTCATGGGTACAGAGTTTTTACCAAAGGGGATGACACTCCACATTTTGGCATTGAGCTTGAGACCATGGCTCTGACACCAGGCATCTGTCTCAGCGAGGCCCTTCTGTAGGATGTCCACATCATTTGGGGACTTGACTATGGCTCTTAGTTTGCAGTCATCTGAAAACTTCATTAGCCAGGGGCCTTCTGTGTTAGCCTGTACATCAGAGAAGTAGATACCAAACAGGAGAGGTCCCAGGACAGAACCCTGTGGTACTCCACTTGTCACTACTTTGAGGTCAGATTTGGAGTCTGCAACTTTTACAGTGTGGGTTCTGTCAGTGAACCATTTGGCAACCCATCTTGTGAAATGGGGATTTATACCTAGTTTAATGAGTTTAGCTATAATTCCAGAATGGGAGATGGTGTCGAAAGCCTTGGCGAGGTCAAGATAGGCTGTGTGAACCACCTTACCCTCATCTACGGCTTTGGTGACTGCCTCAATGAAGTCAATCAGGTTCAGGAGGCATGATGTGCCTTTCACAAACCCGAACTGGGTGGGATCCAGAGTTTGGAGGTTACCATTGTCTTTGTTTATGAGTTCCATTATGATATGTTCCATGGCCTTGCTGACCAGGCTTGTCAGGCTAATAGGTCGATAGTTCCCGGGATCGGTGGTGGCTCCCCGTTTGTGGAGTGAGATAACTGTTGCTGTGTGCCATTCAGTGGGCACAAAGACTGATGCGAGGCTATTATTGAACATGGTGCTTAAGTGGGGAGCCAGTTCGTTCTGAAATTTGTGTAAAACGCAGCCTGGGATATTGTCCGGTCCCATGGATGCTGTGTTTTGGCTTTAGAGAGTGCAGCTTTTACCTGTGTAGTTGTGATTACAGGGACTCTGCATTCTTCCTGTATAGATATGGGCCCTTTAGGGGATGGGGGGGGTAAAGTTAGCACTGAACCTATCTGCCAGGATGTTGGCAATATCAGTTGGTTCGGTAATTTTCATGCTTTTGTGCTGTAACTCAGAGCAGATCTGGGTGTTGCCATTGAGATTCTTGACATAGCTATAGAATGCTTTGTGGTTGTCCTTAGAATTAGTGGTGATTTTGTTTTCGTAGCTAGCTTTGGTGGATCTTATAAGGAATCTCAGCTTCTTACTGAGGCTAACCAGGGAGCTCCTCCACTCATGGGATTTTACTCTCTTTTGCAACAGTCTCTTCCTTCTGTTGTACAGTTTGTTTATGGCAGGGGACCACCAGATTGGCTTCCTTTTTTTGGAGGATAGCATCTTGGTTCTGTTTGGGATAGCACGATCTATGCACTCATGTAAGTGCTTATAGAGTGCATTTGTGTAGGATTCAGCAGTTGTAACTGTATTGTCCATCTGCATGGGTGTCATGAAGTTCACCACTTCTGTCTTAAGAAGCATGATGTTGGCTTTGGAGAAATTTTTTACCATGGTTTCCTTAATGGAGGGTGGGGGCGGGATGTGGATATCAAGGGTGATTAGCTTATGGTCGGATCGGAACAACGAGGAGTTGACTTCAGGTGTGGAACACCGGTCACTCATGTTGGTAATGACTAGGTCTAGGATATTGTTGCCCCTGGTGGGGGTGTGGATAAGCTGATCCAGGGCATTGGCATACTGATCAGTGCACTACCCATTTAAACAAATACAAATCCCGATCAGTGCACTACCCATTTAATACTGATCAGTGCACTACCCCTGTAAACAAATACAAATACTGATCAGTGCACTACCCATTTAAACAAATACAAATCCCGATCAGTGCACTACCCATTTAATACTGATCAGTGCACTACCCATTTAAACAAATACAAATACTGATCAGTGCACTACCCATTTAAACAAATACAAATCCCGATCAGTGCACTACCCATTTAAACAAATACAAATACTGATCAGTGCTCTACCCCTGCAAACAAATACAAATCCCGATCAGTGCACTACCCATTTAATACTGATCAGTGCACTACCCATGTAAACAAATACAAATCCCGATCAGTGCACTACCCATTTAAACAAATACAAATACTGATCAGTGCTCTACCCCTGTAAACAAATACAAATCCCGATCAGTGCACTACCCATTTAATACTGATCAATGTACTACCCATTTAAACAAATACAAATCCTGATTAGTGCACTACCCATTTAATACTGATCAGTGCACTACCCATTTAAACAAATACAAATCCTGATCAGTGCACTACCTATTTAAACAAATACAAATCCTGATGAATGCACTACCCATTTAAACAAAAACTGATCAGTGCTGTACCCCTGTAAACAAATACAAATCCCGATCAGTGCACTACCCATTTAATACTGATCAGTGCACTACCCATTTAAACAAATACAAATCCTTATCAGTGCACTACCCATTTAATACTGATCAGTGCACTACCCATTTAAACAAATACAAATCCTGATCAGTGCACTACCTATTTAAACAAATACAAATACCGATCAGTGCACTACCCCTGTAAACAAATACAAATACTGATCAGTGCACTACCCATTTAAACAAATAGAAATAATGATCAGTGTACTACCCATTAATACAAATAAATAAATAAATAAAGTAAATAAATATATAAATAAAGTAAATCAATCAATAAATAAACCAACCATCACATCACAACATATGCCTTTTGCTTGTAGGCTCATTTTTTAAGTGTCACAGAGGTATAGAAATATCTGTGCAAACATTTCCATGGAAAAATTAAGAGTTTGCCAATTTAGTTACATATCTAGGGTTAAGATGTACCTCCCTTCACTGATCATCTGTAATATCTTTATTTAATTCTTTACTCCATCCCTTTTTACCTTATTGTCTTCACAAACCTAATATTGCCTTATATGCTCTAGTTATTACTCTTTTCCAACCTACCATTTCTGTTTTAGTTTTAATTATAAAATTTATTTTTGGTTTAGCAAAGTTACTGTTCAACCTCAACATACCTTCCATGATCTCTAACATTAGACCTGTATGTGCAAGCTGGTCTAAGTTCAGTAACCCAAATGTTTGTCTAGCTGTATTCCATTTTATTACCTCATCTCCTTTTATCATCTGCTGCCAAAATCTCTTTTCTTTATTCTTTCTTTTTTTTTTATTGCTCAATGTATTTTCTACTGTATCTTTCTTATTACTGTATGTGGTATAATGCATTTGGTGCTATTCTGTTTTTCAAGCTCTAACTAACTTTAAAAAGAAGACTTGCTTAATAATTTTGTATTTATTTAGCTACACATAATTCTCTTTATATTCCTTTCCTAGATCTGTTAAAATGCCCATGTGTGATCCTGTTGTTAGATCATAGGGCAATAGGCCTACCATGTGCATCCATTTGAGCATATATTCCATATCTTGAATCAAACAAATTATTCTAATCTACTTAACCTTATTGTATGCCTCCAAATACCAAACCAGCCAGTTTGTTTGTCAGTATTAGTTTTTCCCATTGTACTATATTTTGCTGTCCCCCCAAAAAAACTCTTGAAGTTCCTTTTTCGTATACTTCCATATCTGACCTCTCAGATGACCCAGATAAGCCTGACCTACATGAAGAACCAGTGGGACTAAAAACATCTTATTTATTTGTCTTTGTTGACTGGGAAAAGTCCGACTGCGTAAAACCCATTTTTATTGGAGGCCTGGGGAGAAAAGCTCCATATTTAAGTTAAAAATTATGTACATTTACAATTGCAGTGCAAAAAAAAAAAATCTATACATGAGCTTATTTACATGATTTAAATATTTCTTGCACAAACATAGCATTTTATCATAAAAACAAGAGAGGAATTAACATAAATGTGCTAATTGTTGAATAGAGAAATAATATAGCAATAACCCACGCCTGGGTGTGGGTAATGCTAAATTTACCCACGGTTGGCGTGGTTTGGTCCCGAGGCGGCCCGAGGACCAAACAAAGCCAACCGCTGGTAATTAGCATTACCCACACCCAGGCGTGGGTTATTGCTATTATACCATGACATTATTTAAGAAAAGAAACTATTACTTTTCTTAAATAATGGCATAGTATAATGCCTGTTTACTGCCCTTCCGCAGATGTCTGGCATCGCGGCAGTTCTGATGTACTGCGCCTGCGCAGTACATCAGAGTTGAGCAAGCAACGGAAAGCAAGATCTCCGTTGTTCGCTATGTTAAATGAGTTTAACATAGCGAGACAGTTAAAATAAGCAACGGACATCTCCGCTGCTTATTTTAACTGTCTCGCTATGTTAAACTCATTTAACATAGCGAACATAAAAAGCAACGGAGATCTTGCTTTCTCCGTTGTTAAACACTGTCTCGCTATGTTAAATGGGTTTAACATAGCGAGACAGCTTTAAATAAGCAACGGAGATCTCCGTTGCTTATTTTAAAGCTGTCTCGCTATGTTAAACCCATTTAACATAGCGAGACAGTGTTTTAAAAAATCGAGTTATACTAATGGAAAAAAGTCCGGGCGACCGGACCTTTTTCCATTAGTATAACTCGATTTACAACGGGCACGCTGGCCAATCAGCGTGCACGTTTTGGGGGGATCATGGTATAATATACAATAACAATCAACGTATTTATCGCATGATGGCTGCAGGGAAAAGATCAAACTGGGGTATTTTTGAATTTAGTAATAATTTACAGACAGACAAGCATAACGTAGCTTATAAATGATGAGACAGATATGAAAGGAGAAGTTATGGAGAGCAGGAAGATAAATGGACAGAGGATGAACTGTATTTAATGATGGGGTGTGAGAGAAGGGAGGTAAAGTAAAAGTTTAGGAAATAAGGGCAGTATGAGGAGGAGCGATAAGATACAAAAAGACTGGGAAGCAAAGTGGCTGTAAGAGTTGGAGAAAAGTAATCTGAGTAAAGCTAGCCAGGAGAGCAGACAGATCAGAGCCATCTTTGGCATAGGTGCTGCTTAAGCAAAGTTTTGAAACTATTTAAGTTTTCTATCTGTTTTAACTGTGTGGGAATTTTATTCCAGAGCTTTGACACATGATGGAAGTAGAGAGACTCTCCAGCAGTATTGAATGTCTTATTGATACATTGTAAAAGTTTATAGAGCATTTTGTAATGCTGGGCATTAGTCTGGAGAGTATAATAGGTTGTGGACAATGATTAGTTGTGATTAAGTCAACTGATTTGGGAGTTCATACTGGTTTAATTGTTTTAAAGCAAGGCAGTGGTGTGTTTTATAAGGTTGGTTGGTTGGTTGCAAATGTAGATATTTTGTAGTAGCAGGCAGTTAGTTTAGTTTTATATGTAGTGTTCATGTTTGTAAGAATAGGGGAAGCATACAACAGAGAAGGAAGGCCGTATGTTATTGGTAAGGTAATCCTTGTCACGAGATAAAATCTGGTTGTAATCTATTATAACTATGACTAGTTTAGCCTAGTATATGTCTTCTATATTTGTGTTTTTACTTGCAGTAATATGAAATGTGTGTTTCTGGTTAAGGTGTTATTTTGAAGTAAATAGCATAAATTTGTTTTTTTTTTTGGTATTAAGCAACAAGTTTGAATTTTTTAGCCATATTTCAATGGCAGTGAAGATTTTTGAGTAATTATTTTGTGGATGGGGTAGCAGATAAGGGTTAAATTGTCGGCATATTGTATGAGAATGGCAAGTGTTGCTGTGTTATGAAGTTTATTTATTAAAATATTAAATAGAAGGGGTCTAAGTACTGACCATTGGGGAACACCAGCAGACACTGGTTGAAATGCTGAAAGATTTTGTTGCCACTTAGTTGCCTGCTGATGATTGCATAAATAACTGTAAAACCAGGAGAGGGAGGGGTAAGTAAGAACTAGCACTGCAAGTTCAGAGAGGAGCTCTTGGTGGGACACTGTGTCAAATGCTTTGGAATGGTCAAGAAAAAATGAAGAAACAAGGTTGCCCTAATTTCTGTATTGGTTTACTATGCTGGTAAAGTTGAGGAGGGCAGAGGTAATACTGTGGTTGGTCCTGAAACTGTGCTGGGTGTTGGAGAGGAGGTTGTGTTTGGTTATATGTTTTATAGGTTACCTATCAAAACATCTACTCTTCATAACATCTAAACTCAAAACATCAAGACCATAACATCTA
This sequence comes from Protopterus annectens, assembly GCF_019279795.1. Lineage (NCBI taxonomy): Eukaryota > Metazoa > Chordata > Ceratodontiformes > Protopteridae > Protopterus > Protopterus annectens. The sequence continues at coordinate 825,806,435 of NC_056741.1, read as the reverse complement.
AACTTCAAAACATCTAAAACTCATAACATCGAATCTCAAAACATTGATAACTACAAAGCAACTATAAATAACATCCCACACACTGTTTGCTAAGTTTATACAGGGGGGAAGCCCCCCTGCACCCCCCAAGTGGGGGAAATATACCAACTCCAAGGTCACACTACAGTGGGGTTAGGAAATTAACTTTCCCCCCACTGTAGTGCGACCATGGAGTTGGTATATTTAATTTATGGGGGTGTGGGGGGTTCAGGGGGGCTTGCCCCCCCGTATAAACATAATAAAAACTTTGTTGGATGTTATTTATAGTTGCTTTGTAGTTTTCAGTGTTTTGAGATTCGATGTTATGAGTTTTAGATGTTTTGAAGTTTAGATGTTATGGTCTTGATGTTTTGAGTTTAGATGTTATGAAGAGTAGATGTTTTGATAGGTAACCATTTTATAAGCTGAGAGCGAATACATTTGTTGAGGATTTTAGAGATGGGTAATAGGATAACAATAGGTCTACAGTCTGTTAACTCTGTTGAAGTACCTCCTTTGTGAAGGGGTATAATAATGTATTTTTTTCCAGATGGATGGAACATAGTTTTCAGTTATTAACCAGTTGCTGAGAATGGGGACAGGGAAGGCTAGTGCTTCTACACCTGTTTTGAGGAACTCAGTGAGAAGGTTATCAGCAGCTAAAGTTTCTGCTTTTAATTTGGCTAGTAATTTTTTATGGTTGATGTTGGGATGGGCTGAAAACTAAAAGAAAGTGTGTTGCTTTCGAGAAGTTGGAGAGGTAAAACATTGATTAGTTATAGAAATGACTGGATAAAATGAGTGTTGAACTGAGTAGCAATGGACTCCTTGTTGTTTGAAGTAGAAGGTCTGGATGTAGTGGTATGGCTGGGGTGTGATAGCTTATTTAGAGAGGACCAAAAAAGCTTGGGGTTGTTTTGGTGCTTTTTTGGAGATTACTGTAGAATGATTACTTGTCACATTTAACAAAGATTTTGTACTGTTTATGAGATCTCAAAAAGTTTGATAGGCATGTTGTGTTTTATTCTTATACCATTCTTTCCAAGCTTTATCTCTTTGCAGAATGAGCTGTTTTTATCTCTTTTGTCAGCCATAGCGCTCTGTTAGATTTTACCCTTCATGCTCTAACTGGTGCTAAATAGTTTCATATTTTTAGGAAGGTGTAACTGAAGCAAATAACTGCTTCATCTAGGAGCATGAGTCTTAATACATTACAGTTGTATTGGGACAGAATTGTAATAAATGTGACTGTGTCAAATTTGCATAGTTTTCCTAGATTATTTGTTTCGGTGAACCATATCATTGTCAAATTACATAGGTTGGGAGGTGGTCAATTAATGTATCTGGTAAGCAATCAGAAGATGTTATAATTATGGGATTTGTCTGTCAATTTCCTGTCATTTCCTGTTAATGCTTTTGTTGATTCTGATGGTGGAGCTTATTAGATGGATGTAGCCAAATAGGTGAACAGAGTCCTTGGGGTTGCTGCTGTTTATGCATTGCCAGTCTGTATTTATGTCACCTAAGATTAAGGATTCCTGGGGGATGTTGCCAGATATCTGGTGTATGATATTTTTGGTTGTGGTAATGTTGTTGCCTGGTGGTATGTATCTTACTGAGATACATACAGAGTCAATTTGGTTGATTTTGAGGTATGCAATCAGAAGTTCAGCATTATTAAATGTTGTGATATTAAGATGGGCTGGAATTATTTCTAACTTGTTTTTATAAATAATAGCAATACCATCTTCTCTTTTAAGATTTCTGTCCATTCTGAGCATGTTAAAACTTAAGGAAATAATTTCATTGTCAGTTTTTCTCATTTTAACCAGGTTTCAGTTGTGATTAGAATGTCTAGGGAGTAAAAATCTAGACATGCATGGATATCATTAATTGTGTTGCAGATGCTTCTCAGGCTAATGCTTAACAAGAATGAGGTTGGTTTCATTACCTGATGGGAGAATTGTGTTGGGAGCAATGGAAAGTAATGGGTTGGCCATAGTGGGTAGTTGATGTGTGGGTTTGGGGTTTGGATGAATATCTCCACTAAGTTTCAGGATGGAGGTTGGGTGAGTAGAGGTCTGGACCCATCTATATTTGTATCTGACTTTCAATACTGCTGATAAAGTGCTATTCTTAACTTTAATATAGCCATATGAGAACAGATCTGAGCATGTATATTGGCACAGAGAAGGAGAGACAGGCAAAGAAATATGGTTTGTGATGCAATGTATTTGTGTTTGTGATGGAGTTGGGATATGATTTGAGGAATATTATGGTAGTTAGTGAGGTGAACTAGTGTTGTGAGTATACAGAGCAGTAGCAATTGACTTGCTGTCATTGTGAGTTAAGCTAGTGGGAGTTTAGATGGTGGGTAGAAGAAGGTGGAGGTTTGGTAAGATGATGGCTGTGTGGCATATTAATGAAAGGAGTATTATAAGGAATGGAGAGAAGCAGGTGTGGTAAAGGCTGGGGAGATGTTTGCAGAGTTATATATAGATAGTTAAGGTAGTGGAGAGTGGTTGGGTAGTGTGCAGAAGGCTGTATAGTATGAGTTTGTAGGCAGGGGAAGGTGAAGAAGTGAGTATAGATAAGGGAGGTGGCCAAAAATGCGTACTGATGAGAAAGATAGTAGTCCAATGCAGTAGCTCTAAGTAGTTACATGAGTATCTAAAAAAGTGTTTTTATAGTTTTGGTATGTGCGCGCGCGTGTGAGTGTGTGTGTGTGTGTGTGTGTGTGTGTGTGTGTGTGTGTGTGTGTGTGTGTGTGTGTGTGTGTGTGTGTGTGTGTGTGTGTGTGTGCGTGTGTGTGTGTGTGTGTGTGTGTGTGTATGTTGTATGTATGTATACATATATATATATATATATATATATATATATATATATATATATATATATATATATTTCTCTCTGTATATATTATAATGTACAAGTGTTTGTGTGTGTGTGTGTGTGTGTGTGTGTGAACACATGGATAAAGGTGGTGGTAAGCAGGAGTGCATATGGAAAAAAGTGGATTGAAAATATCTGTAAAGAAAGTTTTAAGTCTGTGGAATGGGTAGCAGGAATTGACAGAGGATAGAAACTGGAAGATGGTTTCTAATGTATATGTCTTTCAGGGATTGGTCATACATACTAAATTGTAGGAGGAGCTAAGAGGGACTAAATGTAAGGGTCCAGGGAGTGAAGTGAGTAAATATACACAAGCACAGTTGCAAGAGAAGGTCTATGTAGGCAATTTTAGTATAAGTAATGGTAAAGAGACCCATTTAAAATCATGTATATTGCTAGTTATTGACTAAAGTTGCTTAATTATTAGTTGGGGATGTGCAAACCCATTCCTAACCCAAATTAAATTAGCCAACAATAGATAACCTATTAAAGTGGGACGAGGGGGAGTGGGGTGGGGGCACTGGCAGTCATGAACATTTCCTTAGCCTGAACTGATGCAGTTACTTTTACAAAGTATTAACTGAGAAGAAGACGCAAGCCTTGGTAATAAGTAATTTAACAGCACTGACAGCTCATAGTTAACAAATAACAATAAAGATATACAGCTGAGTTGGCTTGCACTTGCTACTTTACATGCCTTTTGCAAGTTGAAAATAGAATGTCATTCTCAAGGGGTTCAGTGGTAGGTGTGCAATACTGTGTTGTGTTTTGTAAAAGAAAAAAAAGCAAACTTTAGCTTGAAGTAACCAAAAAGAGAAATGTGGTAAGAAAAGAGCAGTTAAGATGCTAGTCATCAAAGCAGAGTCACAGACACAGCTATAAAGAATGTGTTAGTATAAAACAATGACGGAAAAAGAAATCAATACAAAATCATGTCCATCTTGTTGTCAATGCCTATAAATAACATTTTCAGTCTTATTTTACTTGTATTTTTCCTTAAATAATGTTTTTCATACATTTCTTCAGATGCTAGCCCAACCAAATTTCCATTTCTCATTTTCAAAATCTCAATTTTGTCATGGCCTCATAAATAGGGGGCATGTTAGGGGCATAATTCCTATAGTGCTTGTTTTTGCTTCATTTATTTTCTCTCTGTCATCTTAACAACTTTTGCCTTTCTTGGTATCTCTGTCTCCTTGGGCCCTGTGCCTTTCCATTACTTATCTCTTGGTTTGTCCGCTAAACCTCTCGTGTTGCCCCCTACAATTTCCAAGGCTAAACCTACGTCTCAGTATTTTCTTGCTATTCCACTGATTTCACTTTCCACTTGTAAAATGTACACTTCAATGAGGTGTAAAGCTTGAACACAATTGCTGTCTTTTTGTGACTAGTTTGTTTTATATATGTGTTGGTTGTAATCTTTATATTTTGTTACTATTTTGAATCTATCCTGGGCTGAACTTGCAATTGATCATGTTGTGATCAGTGGTCAGTTCTTATAACTAATGTGTAAATAAGTAGAAATAAAGTAAATATTCAGCTATCCTATTAAAATATTTCAGTTTATCATATATAAATTATATCATATTACAGACTGGTAACATACAATATTGTCATCCACAAAAAGGACTGTTTTCTCATTAATATTTTTCTGTTTATATTCAATTATGTTTGATTGCTTCATGCCTTAGGTGAATGGCTCTATATACAAAGCAATGAGTAATGGTGAAAGTGGACAGCCAGACCTAGTGCCTCTTGTAAGATGAAACACCTTAGACACCTTATGATCACACTCCACATTAGCTTGAGCTCTGCTGCAGACATTAAATATTAATGTTGTCCATGTTTGCAATGAAACTGTGCACTGTTGTTGAGCAAGAGTTTTCACAAGATGAGGGATTCTGCATAACGTTTTATACACTGTGCCAGGAAACTGCTATTTAGAAGTAATGGACAAAATAATATTTCAGCTTCTGCAAGGCTATCTGAGACCTCCTGTCTAGTGTTGGTTGAAGAGGGAGCAGGACAGAAGCAGAAGAGGGGTTCAGCATTTAAGCAATAGCCAGAAGATAAAAAGATATACAGAACACAGCCGACAAACGAACAAAAAAAGTTGCTTCGGAATGTGGCTGGGTAGTCATTCTCTGCAATGCAATGCAGGAATACGTTGTACTGTAGGAAGTGAAACACGCTAGACAGGTAGACATTGCTGGTATCGCAGAAACCTGGGTCAGTGACAAGAGGAACTAAGGCACTGAGAGAGCCTGTGTATAGGTTGTTCAGGAATGTACAGAATGGAAAGATGGGAGTGGAGCAGCAGTCTACATAAAGAAGGGCATCAGATGTTAGGTTTTTAGGAGGATGGATTGTTACAGTGTATAATCTAGCAGACACAATAAAGAATGAATTTGACAGACTGTCAGAACAGAATAAAGGAGATGGGTACAAAGAAGAAGGTAATACTCGTGGGGGAATCTGAAGCATGAGATTATGAGCACCAGGGTCGTTTTAGAGTAGGAGTTAAATGAGGTCTTAGATCATGAGGGGTGGAGCCAATTGGTGCAGAACTGTGCCAGAAAGGGCAGAATTCTGGACATAGCCAAACCAGTGCAGAGACTGTCATGAATGTCCAGGTTATGGCACAGTTAGCCAGTAGCAGTCATACCACTATGTAGCTTAGAGTCCATGAGAAACATAAAAATAGAAATGCAAAGGCAATGATGTGAGATTTTAAAAGACTGGATTATGCTGTGCTGGGGATGGTCAGGGATGAGTTTGGACACTGTGAGTAAATACTGGTAGTAAGCAAGTTAAAGGTTTGGGGTGGAGATGGAATTCTCAGGGCTATGGAGAGGACTATCAGGAACAGGCAGAAAGCAAAAAGAGAAGACCAATGTAGCTGCATAACATCATGAAACTAGGAATTACAGAAAATAATAGGGCTTGTTTATTTATTGACATTTGATTACTGGTAAAGTCTGACTGGGCAGAAGTCCATTTTCAGAGGAGGCACGGGGAGAAAACCTTCAAATTATTACAAAACATTTGAAGAACAAAAATTTTATAATCTTGAAAAATAAAACAAAAACACCTTCAGTTTAAATAATTATAACAAATTAGACATAATATAAAAACATTGGTTAAGAATCGCTACAATCATTTAATATTTAGAGACATTTTAGATACTTTGTAGAAAAATTAAAGGTAAGCATACCTCTCAGCCTGGAAAGATCAAAAATAGGTACAAATCTGTACATTGATTAACATAAAATCTGCAAATATAATTATGTAAGCCCACCCACTCCAATGGAATTGTGGGATACCAACTTTCCAATGCAAACTGAAGAACAGACAACCAAAATATTATCATTAACATAACATACACAGAAAAACAATAGTGTTTTATTTATATTAGTATTTGAACTTGTGCAAAACTAAAATACAATTTTCTTTTATAAAAATAAAATTAACTGCGGCTGTGCTTCAGCCTTTTTCAGTAAATAACACAAAATATAAACCAGAACAAAACTGTTTTATTTATATTATTAACATCTGAACTTGTTTAAAACTTTGAACTCCTATAAAACTAAAATATAATTCTCTTATATAAAAATAAAATTAAATTAGCAAAGCGTAGGTCTTTTTACTCCCCGGGCCTACCCATCATTCCCATCCTCCAGCTAGCCTTCACAGCTAACTCTCTCTCTAATTGCACACCACCACAAAACATAGATTAGAGGCTATCAGCTAGTGAATTGCTTTCAAGAGCAAAAACAAGTGCAGACAGCATATGTGTCAAACTGTTAGCACAACAGTCAGCAGTTAGTGATAAAGCCAGAAATGTAAGGGGTGGGGTGTGTGGAGACCAGAAGCCAGGGAGATGGTAAATATTGCCTTTATGAAGTTTGAACAATAACACTTTGCATTATAATACATTTTCTGAAGCATATGAAGTCTGAGACTAAAAGCACCTGTCATTACTTTGCTTACTGACTTAGTGCATTCCTCAATTTGCCAAGAAATGTACATTCCAGAAGACAAAGCACCTTATGAGTTAGGACTATTAACTATATACTTCTAAGACAGCAAGCCCTATACTGGGTAAATGCGCACAATACATACACAAACTGATATTATACCATATTGTAACACAAGTGCAATATTATTAGCAACCACAGCATATACACACTACAGGTAAAATATGAAAAAAATTACTATCACCTTAGTAACAATTTAAGCTGCAAAGTTCACCTGATAGTTATAATATTTTACTTTATACTTGCAAAAAAGTTATTTTGATGATGTAATGTAATTCAGTATTATTTTCCATCAATATATTTATAAACACATGTAGGGTGGGGCGCCTGCCTCAATAAGAAACACTACGTGTATATGTGTTCTTGAATCTTAGCTGTAGCCTGTATGTAATAAATCTAATACAGTTTCAAGAGTCATCTTGAAAGCTAACATCACATTGCAGTTTCTTATTCATTATGCAATGCTATTAATCACCACCACCCAGCACCCCAGGAAAGTGTGTGAGATACGAAATATAAAATTATGCATTGCATCAAAAGTCAGTAACTAATCGTTAAACTGAAATTAAAATCAGTAGAAGCAAGAAGGCACAGATACAGCTCCATAGAATTAATTATTTAGTTATATGACTGCAGATATTATGGCCATACCTCTCGATCTCTTAGAGCAAGAAATCTAGACAAAGCCACAAATAATGGGGGACCAAACAAAGGCACAGAAATAGTCAGTGACACTTTTTAAATAATGCTCTTCCTGTGGACAAGATAACAGATTTTCCATAGCATCAATTTTCTGAAGGATGAAGCCTGAAAATCAAATGTAATGTCTGCAGACTGCCATTATTTTCTGTCAGTCCTCAAAGATCTGCCACTGCCAGTGATTTGCCAGAAAACTGCAGTTTTATGAGAAATGGACCTATAGCAAAAAGCCAAAAGCTTAATTACCTCCAGTAGTTTCAAGTACGCACAAGCAACAGACTGAAACATTTTCCCCAGACCCCCACTAATCCCTTCAGCAGTTTGTTTGTAAGTATGCACAAGCACCAAAATGAAACATTTCCCCCAGCAATCCATCCCCCCAGTAGTTCCCAAGTATACACAAGCACTAAAATGAAACATTTCCCCAGACCCCCACTAATCCCTTCAGCAGTTTGTTTGTAAGTATGCACAAGCACCAAAATGAAACATTTCCCCCAGCAATCCATCCCCCCAGTAGTTCCCAAGTATACACAAGCACCAAAATGAAACATTTCCCCCAGACCCCCTTTAATCCGTTCAGCAGTATGTACATTTCCGCTAGGCTCCATTTTGATCAGTTTCTCCTTAATTCCTAATGTAAAGTAAACTTTAACATGGTCTCTGTTTGTTTATACACCTTTATTTAAGCATTTTGCATACCTCTGCCTTGGACAGGGTGATATTTAGCATTTTGTTTTGGTTTTGCCTTCTGTTGCCCTGTGTCTCTTGAGTTCATAGGTTCATAGGTTCATACTAGGCTATCTGCCCTAGGGCATTTATAAGCCTAGCCAGAGTGTGTGTGGCTTTCACCACCCCTTAGGATGAGAATACTATACCCATTAGTTTGCTGTGCCTCTGTCCAGCAGTGATACAGAGATGATTCCCGGGCTAAACCTACGATCTCCCATCCACTCGTCAAGATTTCTCTTGAACAGAGTCAGTGAGGGGCTCTGCCTCACATGGACTGGGATTCTGTTCCACAGTGTAGGGATTCTCTGGGTGATGAATCTGTCCCTCCAGCACGTCCTATTTATATCCGTGTTGAGGTTTAAGTCTCTTGCTCTCGTGGCTCTGGTGGATTTGGATTTTTTGAGGTGGAGCATGTCCATTAAGTCCGGGTTGGACATGGCCTTGTATGTCAGGCACAGATCACCTCTGAGCAGACGGTATGTGACTGAATAGAGCTGGAGTTTCTTCAGTCGGGCATCGTATGACATATGTTTGAGCCCCTTTATCCTTTTGGTGAGGAACTTTTGGGGTCTTTCCAACTGCTGCAGGTGTCGGGTAAGGTACATTCCGAATGGGGCGTTGTACTCAATCATTGGTCTGATAAGTGAAGAGTACAGGGTACAATGACCTCTCCTGATCTGGATGTGAATCCCTTCATGATCAGGTGGGCAATGTAGAAGGTCTTCCTAACCACTTTGGCAATGTCAGTGTCAAAAGAGAGGTTACTGTCAACTTGGGTCCCCAGGTCCCTGATAACTTCTTCCGTGTTTAATGGATTACCACCTATGTGGTAATTAGGGGTTACCTTGTTTTTCCCAAAGGGTATGACTATACATTTTTTGGCATTTAGCTTAAGGCCATGGCTCTGGCACCAGTTATCCATTTCTATGAGACCTTTCTGGAGGATGTCTGTGTCTGATGGAGTGTCAATTATGGTGCCCAGTTTGCAGTCATCTGTAAATTTTGTCAGCCACAATCCCCCTATGTTTGCCTGCACTTCAGAAAAATAAATGCCGAACAAGAGGGGGCCCAGGACTGAGCCCTGTGGGAACGGATTAGCCAACAAAACCAATCAATTTATGATCAAGGGAGCAGTGTCAGAAGCTCCAGAGCAGGCCTATCGCCTAGACAGTGTGTGTCATCTTCAACTCAGCAGCTGTAATATTTAAAACAGGGAACATTTTGTTCTCAGATAATAATAACTCACTATTAAGGCTGATTCCTGTTAAAATAATGTACTTAATGTAACTGCTGGGCTTCAGTGAAACAGTGACCACTGAAAGACAAAAACTATTGACTGTAGTCAAAATCATTTGCAAATGGAGGTTGTGGGAATGAGGATGAAATAATAAAATCCATATCTACTGGATATATCAGAGTCATTTATTGCTCTTTGCTGTAACCTCCATGTTGAAACCATAGCTGCTGCGATTGTGCAGTTTTTAAATATCTTTAACAAAATGATAAGTATTTGACCTCCTTTTGAATAGAAACCTTGTGATTCCACCTGAAAGTGCAAGGTTGCTTCAGGGTAGCACAAAAAGACTAACTGAGTTGCTGGAAAGCAAAAGAAACCCACACAAATAAGCACAGACTTCTATTAATTCTACATGCTATATTGTTTTGTAAAATGATGAATGGACAGGGTGGCCTTGATGAGTTAATTAACTCAGAGCTCGTAAAACTAATCAGTTTATAGTAAAATCCTTGCCATCAGTGATCCCTGCCTATCTGCATGTGTAAAAGAGAGACAGAGTAAAGAAATATGACTGCACACATCAACACTCACACACCCCCATACTATTTATATGTTTGTCGGACTTGTCGCTCTCTCACTGACTCACTCTCAATGTTCATATCTCTCTCTTAACACAAAAAAACCCACTTTGGGCAGCAGTAATTCTTGGCATTTAGAATTTCTAACCTTTTAGGTACATTCAGATTCAATTGTATTTCTTTTGATACTAATGTATGTTGAAGTTAGTACTTCTTGTGTTTTTTATGTAATACATCAGTTTATATATCTTATTATTTTGGAACTACCAACTGTTTCATTTAATGAAATGATAAGTAAACATGATCTGTTGGATCCCTTCAGTCTATAAAAGGCTGTCTTCAGCTATCTCCTTCCATCTGCAGCCCCTTGTAATGATAAGTCACCTTGAGTGTTCTAGTTAATAAAAGTCATACATTTGGTCTAATATTCAAAACGCCATTTAATTACAATAGATGTGCAACTTATCCAATGCTTTTTGCATTATGCCAACATGATGTTGGCTAGTAATAACCTTCCCTAAATTCATATAATCTGCATAATGTTTGGGAAGATGCCACAATCAAAACACATATATCACTTAAATACTGTTTAAAAAGATTTGGCCCTAAAAATGAACCCTGAAGAACACACAAGACAAGGGGCTCCATTTTGATCTGATTGCATCATTTTTTACAGTCCAAAACCAATGAATGAGTTATTTGTTAATCCATGTGATCAGATCAGCCTTTTCCAAAACCCCCATAATATTTATAGTCATCAAACTCGTCGCTCTCTGACTGACTCGCTCTCAAATCAATGCTCATATCTTTCTCTCAACTGTCAACTCTCAACTCAAAAAAAAATAAAAAAAAAACCACTAACGGTCGGAATCGTCACACGGTCGCTCTCTTGCTTGCTTGCTCTCATGCTCATATAGATCTCTTTCAACTCTTAACTTCTTAAAAAAAACACTAACAGCTGCAATCAATAACTCACACCACAATGCATTTCTTTTTTCTTAATTCTTTTATGGTCAGTACCTGAAGGAGTCAGACGGGCCGGGGGAAGAACTGGGTCTGGTGGTGATGACTGATAATATATTTTCACATCACATCTTCTTGAATCCTGAATTGTAGTTTGTCTCTCTTGTCTTGTGTGAGACAGAGTAAGTGAGACTGATCACCAACTTGATACGGTACAATGAATGCACCAGTAACACCACTGTCTGTCTATTACAGACAGTTACTACTAACTAACTAAAGAACGAAAGGAAAGAATGGCTTGCCCCATGTGTTGCACTTGCATAAACATAAACACCCCTCCTCAAGTCCTCAGGCTGCTCACAGCACTGACGTCATCGTGCACGTCCTGCATGCGATGACGTCAGCAAAATAAAAAAAAAGACCGGGAAATTCGGAAATTAAAGGGGCCACTCGGAAATTCGTGGCACCCCATTATTTTCACCTCAAACCGAGGAATTCGGTACGGTTGAGAGGTATGATTTAGGTAAGTTAGTCTAATACAAACAGGGATTGCAATATGAAGATGGGAGAAAAACAGGCTTATGGTATATTTACAGAGAAATTCAGGGAAGAGAATTTGACAGAAGTTAGGAAGTGAGTGAAGAAAGGAGAGTAAGAAGGTATAAGGAATTCAAAGGTACTTGTTCACATTTAGGGATATAGTTTATCCTGGTTTTGCAACAACAATGATAGTTTTAGTTAGGAAGTCTTTTATAGTGGTTTTGAAAGATGGGAGGGAGGGAGGGTATTTGACTTGATGGATATAGGTAAGGAGTGCCAGGCTTTAACAACCTTGTATGAGTACAGACAATGACAGCAGATTTGATAGGTTTGTAGACAGACAGGGGTTTTTGGCCACTGGAATGCAATGACTAACTGGGAACATAGTTGAGTAGAATATTTTTTAGTCCTGGACATGCAGATGGATGCTGGATAATTTTATAGGAGGTAAGAAGCTGTGTATATGTTAAGTTGACAAAGTAGTTTTAACCCACAGTCATGGATGGGAGGGGTCTGGAGGTGAAGAAAATACAGCCCAAGAGACTAGCAAAAAAAGTGACAAAGCTGGTGACAGCAGCAAAAGCAAAAGCTAGAAGGTAGAAGGGAAACAATAATTTTTATGTATACAGCATAAAGAAGAAGGGAAGGGACATAAATGGCTAGACTGAGCAAAGATGGGAGCAATTTCACCAAGCACTGTGAAAAAGCTGAGGTACTGAATGTATACTTTTGCACAGTCTTCTCAAATGAAAGCAAGGTAAGAGCGGGTGTGATGCTAGAAGAGGGATGGGGCAGAATGGACAGAAGAGTGGACAGACATCAGGGCAGAGGTGAGTAGGTAGAAGGGGAAATGGCTGTCCTTAAGGAGGCTACAGCACAAGAGGCTATCTCTCAGAGCCCTTATAAATCTGTCCAGTGTGTAATGGCTGACCCTCTGACTGAGATCTTCAATAGATCACTGGTTTGCACAGAAGAGCCATGGGTAGAACAGCTAATAGGACACCACTGTACAAGATGGGGCAGAAGAATCTGATATATTACAGGTCTGTTAGTTTAACAACAGTGACATGGAGGGTCATGGAGACAATTCTTAGAGGAAGGCTGGTAGTGTTTCTACAGGACAGCATTCTTCACAACAACAATTTTTATGCTACTGTGGCCAGAAGGAGCAGTCAGATGAACTTGATCCATTTTTACAGCTATGTTACAGGACAGGAGGAAAAGGAAGGGGCCTCAACAGTTATAAAAGAAAAACATTAATAATAGCTCGACTTGTTACAAATATTTTTAAAGCTAAAAATTTAATAAATCATTAAATTTTTACCTTAGCAGTAAGTTACTTCAAGAAACTGAGTAGAAGTAAACACGTAAATTCATAAGACCAAATGCAATTAAGAAACATGCAGTTAACAAGTCACAGATTGCAGGGTGTAAAATATAGTTATTATACAACGACGGACCCATTAATATTCAAAAACGTGCACGCTGATTGGTCAGCGTGCACGTTGTAAATCAGAGTTATACTAATGGAAAAAGGTCTGGTCGCCCGGACTTTTTCCATTACTATAACTTTTTTTACAGCAAGGGAGAACGCAAGATCTCCGTTGCTTCACACTGTCTCGCTATGTTAAACGAGTTTAACATAGCGAAACAGCTTTAAAGAAAGCAACGGAGCTTCTCCGTTAATTTTTTTAAAGCTGTCTCGCTATGTTAAACTCCTTTAACATAGCAAGACAGTGTGTAAAAAGCAACAGAGATCTTGCTTTCTCTGTTGCTTTTGCCGACAGCTCTGATGTACTGTGTAGGCATACGCAGTACATCAGAACTGCCGCAGAATACCAGACAGCTGCGGAAGGGCAGCAAGGAGGCATTATACAATGCCATTATTTAAGAAAAGTAATTATTTTTTTTCTTAAATAATGTCATTGTATAATAGCAATAACCCACTTCTGGGTGTGGGTAATGCTGGATTTACCCATGGTTGTCTTTGTTTGGCCACTCGGGCTTCGCCCTTGAGACCAAACCACACCAACCGTTGGTAAATCCAGCATTACCCACACCCAGGCATGGGTTATTGCTATAATAAACTGAGGGAACACAGTCAGCTTCTGACAAAATGTAATCATAACAGCAATTAAATATTTATCTATAAATGTTTCCTCACATGAAGATGAACACCTCATTAAGGGCTGGTTCATGAAGTCTATTCAAAATTAATTGAGATTTCGATTCAGCAAACAACAAATTGTTAGCATCTGCATTCTCCATTCTAGCTGTTGTAACCTCCACTACAAGGAGAGTAAAAATATAGTGAAGATGGCTGGCGCAATGCCATGAGAGAACACTGCTGTCATCACAGTTCAAGAAGGCATAATAATGCTCACATATCCTCTCCATTAGCTTCCTTGTTGTCTTGCCAACAAAAAGTTATCCAAGATAAGAGATTTATGAGAAGATTTGTGCAGTTTTAATGGTGGTGACAACAGTATTCTGTGACAGCACTGTGTCAGAAATCCAGACCATGGTTTCTATGTACTGGAGGGACAAAGCAATTAGCTTAAGGGGGAGTGGATGCTAAATATAAATTAAAATTTATTTAAATGGCCACCATGAGCCAGGGCTTAATACGTTTTTTAACCCTTAAACATCATTTATGGTACAGTAACATTTAGAAAAATACATGTATTTGTTATTCAAGTCATATTTTTGTCTGAAGCTGGCTGTGTTCCTTTAAATTATTTTATGGTACACAATATGATTTGTGACTAGCTATCAGCAAATGATATTATTATTTAAGCAAAAAGTAATGTCAGAGTGTGAGTAACATTCCACTTGCGGATCTTTGTTGGAACCGTAAGTGAGTAACTCTGACATTGCTCACCCTCAGACATGGCTTGGTGTTCTTATATAGTCTGGTTTTCAATTTTCCATTTTTAAATACATTTTGTGTAGGGTAGACTGTTTCATACTGCAGTTTCTGTTTGTTGGTATGTTCATTGGTCCATAGGTACTGGATTAATGATCACAAGGGCCTTTTAATGCCTAGTCATGCATCCCAAATCTCTGACGAGTTCTAATACCCTTGATAAATGTAAGCATGGGCCTGGGAGATGAGCCATTTACAAGTTACCTGTTTGCATCAGAGACATAGGTGCCAAACCAGGGATGAATTTCCAGTTTTCCATCCAATTGCGCATGTTGCACTTGAATTGGATTAGGGAAGAACTCTGCTTCACATGGATGGGGAGCCTGTTCCATAGATGGGGTAGTCTCTGGGATACATACCTATCTCTCCAGCAGGTCCTATTTATATCACAGGCAAGGTTTAAGTCTTTCAAATGGGTAATTCTGGTACTGTTTGTTTTGTGGAAATGCAGGAGGCTCATTAGAGTGGGGTCTGACAATGCCCTGTATGCCAGGCATAGATCTCCCCTTAAAAGCCTGTAGGAGACAGAATACAGGGATTGGGCCTTAAGGCAGTCTGCATACGACATATTACTTATGCCCTGTATTCTTTTAGTGAGGAACCTCTCTGGACATTCCAGTTGTTGGATATGCCTGGTTACGTACATACCAAAGGAGGTATTGTACTCAATGATACAGCTGATGAATGCCGAATACAATGGAACAATGACTTCCTTGGACTTAGATGCCATACCTTTGTTTATAAGTTGCGCAAAATAGAATGATTTCTTCACCACTGTAGACACATGATGATCAAAGGCTAGATTACAATCTATGTGTGTCCCTAAGTCCCTGACTACTGGGTCATCTCTTAGGGGTGTGTTATTAATATGATAGTTACCCGGGATGGATACTATTATGCGTTTCTTGGCATTTAGCTTTAGTCCATGACTCTGACACCAGTTGTGTCAGCCCCTCCTGGAGAACATTTGTGTCAGTGTGAGATTCAATGACAGCTCCTAATTTGCAATCATCTACAAATTTAGTCAGCCAGAGACCACTGTCATTGGCCTTGACGTCTGAGAAGTAAATGCCAAGAAGGTGCGGTCCAAGGACTGATCCCTGAGGGACTCCACTTGTGACTGGCCTCTTTGTAGAGGTGGACTCCCCAGTTCTAATTTCATGGGTCCTGTCTGTGAGCCAGTTGGCTATTCAACGGGTGACATACGGGTTTGTACCTAACTTCTTGAGTTTGGCAACAATGCCCGAGTGGGGTATTGTGTCAAATGCCTTGGCCAGGTCAAGGTAGACAGCGAGAATGATTTTGCCCTCATCCATTGCTTTGGTGACCTTCTCAATAAAGTCCACCAGGTTGAGTAGGCATGATCTTTATTGATCATCTCCATGATAATTATTTCCATGGCTTTACATATAAGAGTAGTGAGACTTATAAATCTGTAGTTCCCAGGGTCTGTAGATGGCTCACCTTTGTGCAGAGGGATGACTGTTGCCTTTCTCCATTCATGAGGCATGAAGCCTGTTTGGAGGCTACAGTTAAATAGTAATTCCAGAGGCCCTGATAGTTCATGTTTTATGGTATTTAGGAGGCATCCTGGAATATTGTCTGGACCCATTGATGCAGTTTTCTTGGTCTTAGAGAGAGCATTAAGGACCTGTTCCCTAGTGATAGTAGCGGGAGTTATATTTGATATTTCCTGAGGGAAGGTTGAGGGGGAGAAGGGAGTAAAATTAGAGCTGAATTTATTAGCCAGGAGGTTTGCCATATCTTCTGGCTCAGTATAGCTGGCTCCATTTACAATGAGCTCTGCACACAATTGTGTATTGCCTTTGAGGTTGCAGACATAACTAAAGAATGCTTTGTGGTTGTCCTTGGCTTGGGAGGCCAAACTTACCTCAAATTTGGCTTTGGTAGACTTTATTTGTCCTCTGACTTATTTGTTTAGTTTAACGAAAGTGCTTTTATCCTACTGGGTGCTGCACCTCCTAATTTTTGCCATGATTTTCTTCCTTCTGTTATACATCTAAATTATTTTGTGATTCCACCAGGGGGCTTGTTTTTTTAGTTAGTTCTGTACTTCTTCCTGGTGGGTACAGCTGCCTCTTTGCAGCTATTAACATGCTTGTACAGGGTTTCTGTGAACAGTTCTGTATAGGCAGAAGTGTTCTCAGGGTTTATAGGGGCTTGAAACTTTTCCAGGTTCTCACTTAATAGCAAGATGTTAGCCTTAGAATAATTCCTGAATATTCCTGGTTTAGCTGGGGGTCCAGGTTTTATTTTACTTCAAAGGAGACCATTTTCTGGTCTGACCTTACCAGGGAAGGCATTACAGTAGGGGGTATGCAGCACTCTCCTATATTAGTGAGTACCAGATCCAGTATGGTTGCACCTCTTGTTGGTGTATTGACTATCTCACCCAGGGGGTTTGTGTTTACAAAATCCAGGAATCTCTGTGCATGTACGTTCAATGTCGTATAGGATTCCCAGTTAATAATGGGCTAATTAAAGTCACCCATGAATATGGTATTGGGTTGGATGGTTAGTGTCTCTAATAAGTTTAAATACCTGGTATGGGTTTCCTGGGTCATAGAGGGGGACCTATAGCTTGCAAGGAAGTGGTGTTGGATTTTACCTATGGCAATTTGAACTTGGAGCAGCTCAAGTGCATTGTCCTGTTTGACCAGCCTTGAAGTATATTTATTTTTGATGTAAATAGAGACACCTCCACCTTTATTACCTGCCTGTGAAGTAGCTGGTCTAATTGTGTGGCAAGCATTATAACCCTGCACTGTTGGTGTGCTGTCCGCAGCTTTAAACCACGTCTCCAAGACCACACAGACATCAGCATTCTCTAGGATAAAGACAGCTTCCAGGGAGTGGAGTTTTTTGTTTAGGCTCCTAACATTAAGTAGTAATACCTTTAGATTTTCTTGGTTTTGATTTGCTATGTCGGAAGTAGTTTCAGTTTGGCATTTCCTAAAAAAAGGGCACTATGGAGAAAGACAATGTTTTAGCTAATATTCGAAAGCCTTGAGGGGAGAGGTGCAGATCATCTCTGGCAAAGCAGCATGGTCTGTTGACCATCTCATTCCATGCTGACAAATATTGCACCCCTTTAGCATGACACCAAAAACTAAGCCAGTTATTAAAGTCAATCATCTTTTGTTCGTATTGTGGCATCATCCTTGGAGAAGGTAAAATGCTGTTCAATGCTAGACTCATACCAGCCTGAGACACATATTCCAAAAGCTCTATGATGTCTCTCTTCATATAGTCTAGGGAGGTATGTCTCAGGTCATTTACACCCACAAGGACTATGACTTAGTCATACTGGTAATTGTGATCTAATAACCTGAGTGCATGTGTAATGTGGCAGATTCTAGCCCCTGATAAGCAACAGACTGTAACTTTCTCCTTACTCAGCCTGGTGACAGGGACATCAGTGTGTCTCACAATGGAGTCTCCAATGACTAGAATGTTGGATTGTGTGGTGACTTGCCTTATGGGCTTAGAGGTAGAGGCTCCATGAGATGTAGCGCTGTGTGTTGATGTGGGTGTTGTTTTGAAAGTATGTGTTTGGGACTGATGAGGGTATTTCTTATGTGTGCTTTGTCTAGGAGTCTTTGTGGTTTAGGAAGGTTACATGAAAGTGCCTCAGCATATGTGAGTCTACATGTCTGCTTTGAATTGTGCATGATGGATGCAGTATGTGTACTACTGACTACCTTATTGACATTAGGAGTACTTTTATGTGAGAACTTTGCCTCCAATGGCTTTGTGTAAATACATCTCTCACATACCGTATCAGTTTGAGAATTAACTTGTTGTCAGTAAACATGAAGCAATTTCTACAATGCCTCAGGATACCCATATCCACCAAGTTGGTAACAGAGACAGTAGGAAAGTTCATATCAGGGATGTCAGGAGGCGTACACACTGTACTGATTTCAGTACAACTTCTTTAGAAGAGGGGGTAGCTTTTTTAATTAAAAAAAATTACATATTTTTCTTTTTTAATCAGCGTTGACTCCTTGACTCCTTTAAGTATTTTTAAAACAGCATTCTCCTTTAAGGATGCTGACTCCTTTAAGTTACATTTTTTTAAGGATGCTGGGCGCCAGAACCATAAAGCAATTGCAATTGCAGCAGATCCCTCACATGGCTACATACCAGCCAGTCAGAATTGAGCTCACATCACATCATGTTCAGCTGGCTGGCTGCGAGAGGGAAATGTGCATAGCAGTGATAGCTTGAATGGTTGTAGTGGAGGGACAAGGCAATTGCGAATGGATTATCATTGTGGTGAAGGCAATCGGGTGAACGGAATCGTTGTGGTGAAGGCAATCAGGTGAATGGAATCGTTGTGGTGAAGGCAATCGGGTGATTATCAGGTAAGGAGAGTGTTGTGTGTGTGAACGGATTATCAGGTAAGGAGTGTGTGTGAACAGCGTGAATGGGTTATCAGGTAAGGAGTGTGTGTGAACAGCGTGAATGAATTATCAGGTAAGGAGTGTGTGTGTGTGAACAGCGTGACTGGATTATCAGGTAAGGAGTGTGTGTGTGTGTGTGTGTGTGTGTGTGTGTGTGTGTGTGTGTGTGTGTGTGTGTGTGTGTGTGTGTGTGTGAACAGCGTGAATGGATTATCAGGTAAGGAGTGTGTGTGAACAGTGTGAATGCATTATCACGTAAGGAGTGTGTGTGAACAGTGTGAATGGATTATCAGGTAAGGAGTGTGTGTGAGTGTGTGTGTGTGAATGGATTATCAGGTAAGGAGTGTGTGTGAACAGCGTGAATGAATTATCAGGTAAGGAGTGTGTGTGTGTGTGTGTGTGTGTGTGTGTGTGTGTGTGTGTGTGTGTGTGTGTGCGTGTGCGCGCATGTGTGTGTGTGTGTGTGTGTGTGTGAACTGCGTGAATGGATTATCAGGTAAGGAGTGTGTGTGAACAGCGTGAAGGGATTATCAGGTAAGGAGTGTGTGTGAACAGCGTGAATGGATTATCAGGTAAGGAGTGTGTGTGAACAGCGTGAATAGATGATCAGGTAAGGAGTGTGTGTGTGTGTGTGCGTGTGTGTGTGTGTGTGTGTGTGTGTGTGTGTGTGTGTGTGTGTGTGTGTGTGTGTGTGAGAGAGAGGTAGGTAGGTAGCATACCTCTCAACTGTCCAAATTTTGCAGAAGGTCCAGATTTTTGCCCCATATTTTTTGTCTGTTCCTCATAAATTTTGTAATTTTCTATTAAATCATTGAAGGCTGAAGTTGCTAAATAATGACAGACGCTTGAGTTTCAGACTTCATGTCCTTTAGAAAAATTCATACTAGCACAAATCCTGTTATTCTAGAAACTTTCTCATATGAGCACAAATCCTGTTATTCTAGCAACTTTCTAAGTTCACGAGAGCATTATTTAATATCTGTCCCTGTTTATTTTAGGTTTTGTCCATATTTCTTGCACTAAGATGTAGGTAGGGGTGTGTGTGTGTGAATGAAACACCCTAGTTAGGGGTAGCAGGTGGTTAGTAATTTACTCAAGCTCAAAACCTGTACCTTAGTCAGTGGCGGATCCAGGAATGCAAAGGGGGCGCAATCTGGTTAGTTGACTACCGGGATGGAAGCGGGAAAGTCGGATATTGGGTTTAGTGGTTGTGAAAAGATTACCTTAAGAAGCTGGGACATCATGTTAATACTTATAGTCAGAAGATAGGTACAAAAAAATATATTAACATCGTTAAAATATTTCTGTCCATGATATATGCTAAATAAAACACAGTCTCTATATCAGTGTCATCTTGCTGAGATTTTGTAAAAACAGGGTCCACCTCGTGAAGGTTGACACCAAGACATTGATGAATTCAGTTCCAGCAATACTGCACTCCTTTGCTTGTTGAATTTATCCTCTCTCCACTTGGATTCTCTGTATAGTCTGAATTATGCAACTTTAAATTAACTCATCCACACTATCTGAACCAGCCATGTCACGTCTCTGATATGGCTTGTACCAAGTCTTAAAATGGAGTACTTTTGTAAATTCAAGATCATAAAACCAGCCAGATGTAATGGCATACAAGAAAAAAGCCCTGGCTACAACCCAGGCAATTGAAGTTCAATTGGCAGCTCAGGTGCTTTTTGCAACTAATGCATGGAAGGGGTGACGGTTTAGCCAGCACACCTCTTTGCAGGGGGATACATGGAGTGTATTACCATGGTGCACAGCCCCACATTATATTCCTTGGTGATAACTGTGGCCCACATGGGAGAATTGGCTTCAAAGGGGGGCAGCCCTGAGGCATTACATCACCATTTGAAACAAGTGACATATCCCTGGCAGTGCCCATTGCAAGCCAAACAGTAAGCAAGTTGCCAGGCAAGAGCTGTGGTCAGAGGATCAAAAAATAAAACCATTTGCCAGTGCATGGATGACATGCCTGCTCCTGGTACACTCACACCTCACCTCCAAGGAAGGAATGAGCCATAGGGCTTTCAGCAAGGGGAAATGAATGCATCAGTGTGGTGGCCAGGAGAGAATCAAGATGGTGAGTAAAGGAATGAAGCTAAAGCTGAGTGAAAAACAAAAACAGGTTCTATGTTACTTTTCAGCTTTACTGTTCTGTTTCTGCAACTGTAAAACAGTAAAAAAATTAGGAAATCTTGAAGAAAAAGTAGCTTACTGGAATTATTCATCATATTGGATGTACAACCTAGTGCCAAAATGCAACAAATGTTTCAAGTGCATTTCTCCACAGAACAATATTAAGTGAGAACATGAAGATACTTGACTGGCATATAAGTTCATTAAAACATCTCAGATTT
Organism: Protopterus annectens; assembly: GCF_019279795.1. Taxonomy (NCBI): domain Eukaryota; kingdom Metazoa; phylum Chordata; order Ceratodontiformes; family Protopteridae; genus Protopterus; species Protopterus annectens. Next base: position 825,785,014 of record NC_056741.1, on the reverse strand, counting down.
CCTTCTTTTCTCATTTGCTTGCATATATAAACTGTATAGCACTTGCAAATGGTTTGTCTAGAATACCTTTGCTAATGTATACAGAAGGATTGGTATCTTGACATCAGCTCAAAGAGGTTGAGCAATAATTGCAGTTAAGTGTTCACTGTCAATAACAAGAATTATATTCTTTTCCATGGTACCAAGAAGGCTGTATAGCTAAGAGGGAGTGCAACTAGAGTATTAAATTAGAAAGCAGTGGGTGTGAGGTATAGGAGGAACACTATAACTTTAAGTAAAAGAAGGCAAATGTGCTGCAAGGTGTGAGACACTGGAGCTTTCCACCAATGAATGCAGTCCATAAGTCATCATAGCTTCATATTGGAAGAATCAATTGATGCAGCACACTGATAATTATAGATTTAAATTAAGAGGGAGTGTTGCACTGTGCTTATGATATTATATATTGGTAACTTGTATCATGCTTAAGTTAGAACAACTTCAAATTAAAAGTGGTAAATGAAGCAGTATTGCAGTACTGGTTAATATGAAGGGAATTGACACAGCATAGTTTTAAGAGCAGAATTTAATTTTTTATCCTTCTTTTTCTGTTTCTATACCTCTCCAGTTTTATATTCAGTTTTGTATACTTAATCCTCCTTTCTGTTTCTAGACCCCTCCATTTTTTTATCCAGTTTTGTATACTTAAGTGAGCTTGCCGCCTGTCAACTTTTTCTACAACATGAGGTGCTTTATGATCTGTTGTAGCTCACTTAAGATTGGAATAAGACAGTGCAGACATGGTTGCATTTATTTATATAACTGGCTAAGACCCAGAAGGGACAAATGGTTCTTACGTGAGAAGACACAGGGACATTATTGTGATTAAGTAACTTGGTATACATATGGGGTATCAAACTCAGGCCTTTAAAGCACCATTTACCAGCAGCAAGTTACTTTAACCATAAAGCCATAATTATTCATAACACATCCTGCAACCTGACATCTTAAAGAGACACTATAGTGCAATAGTGAAATACTGCAAGTTCATATTAAGTTAAGCAAAACTGTATTGTTTTATTTTATAATTTATTTGTTCAAATATTATGAGTGGACTGGACCCAAGGTCATTTTTCATGATTGGTTATAATGTACAATAAGCTAATACACAGTGCTGCCAGTAGCAGACAACTAGACATATAACTAGTAAATAAGTATATAACATTAGTTGCAGTCTTGTAAATGTAAAGCAGTCCCAATGGTGTAATACAAGTAAAGGCACAGTCAAGAAACAACTGACATCAATAAATCTTATTCTGTTAACTGAGCAGTAAGAACAGCTGCACTTCAGCTCATTAAAACAGAATCTGCCAAGGTTAGACTTAGATTTGAATTCATAACTTGAGGATTAGTTTCTAATAACAACCGGCAGTGAATTCCAAACAATTATATCACAAGCTGAGCAGGACGTGTTGTAACATTCTAAATGACTGTAGTGGCATTTGTGTTTGCATAGTTAGTGAGCTAGAGATGGAATGGTTTAATATTTAAGAGTTGAGGGTGAACTTTTACAGGTTAGGGAATAGCAAGCTAGATTCCCCCTAAGTGACTGGGAGAAGTTTAGCTTTGGGGAGTGAGACATAGTGGTGTTCATGTTTGAGAGCTTGTACAAGAGATCTACAGATATTTTTATTGGACAACGTGCAGTCAGCTGTAGGTGAGGAAGGGTATGTCAGTGAAGAGTGGCAAGACATATTTTAGAGTAGATAATAATACCCTCTTGGGTATAATTGCCCAGGCTTCGATGTTATCATATGGGATATCTCACATCAAGTTCTGAAATTAAGAGCTGTCCCAGAGAGGTTTAGGATCTGTTGATAAACTGACATGTGCCTGATGGATCCTGGCTTTATTTCCCATGTTTCCCTATGGGATTAAATTCCCCAGGCATTACAAATGAGCAGACGGACTCCACAAAACTTTGGGAGGCCGACCCAAATCTAGGGTCAACTCTGGGGCTACCTGGCAGAAGCAGCTGGGGATCTAGGAGGTGGGGTAGGCACAGTAACATGGAGGACAGCTGGAAGACTAAGTAGAGCTGGGGAGGGGGAGGAATTTCAACCCTACAAAAGTCTCATACTACTTGCTATATAATCCCCTAATGCTGATATATATTAATAATGTCAATTTCTGACTCAGGTGCATATTAATAAGACAGTATAATATTATGTTTATATGCAATTTTATATATTTTACTATCAACCTATTTTAGCATCCAGTATTAGCTATGCACTGGTCACATCTAATTTGTATTTACTATATTTACAAGACATGTGACCTTTTATAAACTATGTTGTACACTACACACTCTGAATGTAATATAACTAGTTTTGTGACTAAAAAGGGTCTCAGGACCAGCATCTTTTACCAATTAGCAAATAAAATACAATAAAGCACCAAAAACAGCGTCAAAATAGGCCCATTTTGCCACACCATACGGGTATGATATAGGATTGCTATCTCTATTTAAATACGAATATTTTATTCTGACATCACATCAGAGCCTTTTCAAGAGACCATTATATTTTTAAAGCAACCAACTTTCTACACTGAATGCAGGTTATGTATAGAAACGTGCAGTATCCCTTCTTCTTGGTTGAACAACACAGAGGCATTCAAATAAAACTGCCTAAATGATGTTGCATTGTAAAATATAACTATTAAAGCTCTTCTACATTAAACAAACACTAGGAATCGAGAATGTAGGAAAGCAAGGAGGAAACAGCAGCGAGAAATCAAACAAAAACGACACAAATGTCCCCGAGGCAGAAACTTACATTGCATTGGTAACCGACAACCACGCTGAAATGTTTGCCATTTGCAGTTGGCATTTAGATATTGGTAGATGCTGTCATGTGTTTAATATTTCACTAAATGCAGTCTCCATGTTACAATCTGAGACCTAGGTTTTGGAATTATTTGGGGACAACTGCCCAGAAGACTAGTGGCAGGGTGAGTACAGGGTGTGAAACATAATGGCTAGTTCTTGGTATTAAAACGTGCATTACTGGTTCCAACTGTGTTAATCCAGGTGAAAACTAATGCAGTAACAGTGACAGGAGGTAAACAATTACAGACTCACCTGCAGATCCATTCTACCCAAAGGACATGTATAGGACACTGTGGCGAGAACTTGAACTGCGAGAGTAGCTCTGTTTCTTAGATACAACTGCCCCAAATCGATTATCACTGATTTCAAGATGGGGAGTAGGTTAACTGTATGGTGACTCTTGCTTTTAATCCTAATTTTTGTATCATTGCTAAACATGAAAAAAAACTGTTACTGGAAACTGACTGTGTCAAGGATAGAGCCTGTCTACTTAATCTCGCATACTTCTTCAAAAAATGTCATAAATGTCAGGGAAATACTAAGTCCAGCACACTGCATAGCTCTACTTTGCCAATGCCTTTAATACAATCTCCATTAAACTTTAATGCAAACTCCTGTGTTGTCCATTGGACAGCAAATCTGCTGACTGACAGAACCCGGGTAGTGAAAGTTGAAGGATCTTCCTTGGAATGTGAAAGTGTTATATGGTGTGCCCCACAAGGCTCAGTTTTGGACTTCCTACTTTTTGTCATCTATTTCTCTAACATCCAATTTGATGCTCCAGGCTTGGGGTATCTAAGTGTGTTGATTGTTGCAAAGTGGGCACATTTGCCAAGTTACTTTCCAAGGGCTTGGCTCTGACATCTCCAGGTGTGGTAACAACAGTCATATTGTAAATGCTAAAAAATATAATCTTGCTTTCTTTTTCAAATGAAATGCTCCCATCTCCTATTGTATAAACACTACACCCCTCCGCATCATACCTCTCAACTGTACATATTTTTGCAGAATGTCCATATTTTATGCCTCATATGTTTGGTCCATTTTTCAAACAATTTTGGTTTTCTGGCATATCATTAAAGACTGAAGTTCACCTCATAACTTTTTTTGATTTTTATGATAAATAGGGACAGATATGATAAATTCAAAGAACATTTATTTTAACCATTTTGTTATTGTGTTTTGTTTTATAACTTTAAGTGGGGAAGCTTTGAAAACTGCCTGTTTTACTCAACTCTATTTTTAGTTAAAACTCGGTCGAGCAATCATTAAAAATGTGCATGAAAGAATGTTGGTCTTCAGAGTTCCATTTTAGCCAGCAACCAGGTTTTGATAAACCTGGGCTCACTCTGCTATAGAAGCAGAGAAGCATGCCTGCTTATTTCCCACTTGTCTTTTAACCCCTGGAATTGCCTGTTATTTAAAATGTGCGGGCTTGTAATCCAATGAGTGTAAGACACAGTGCCTGCTTAGGAGTACCGAGTTTAGAGCTAGACTGATGACATCACAGGCAGCGAGCCCTTGGCAGCTCTTGTGCCGTCTTGGGGTGGAGTTAGCTCAGTCAGCTGGAGGGTTGCTTATCGGATGAAGGATAGGAGTTTAAATACAATGTGTTTTACGCAGCTGGCTTTCTAACATTTTAGCACAATAAAACAAAAAACAAGGAGGAGCTACTTGGTGCTACTGTACTGGCAGAACGTAAAAGCGCTGGGACTGTGGTGGTAGGCTTTAATGGTTTTAATCGTTTGACAGCTCAGTCAAATCCAAGAGCGTGAGATTCCCAGAGGCAGACATCACTTAGATCCATGGAAGTATTTTTGCTACAAAACAGTTTTACATTGAATCATTCACTGGTGATGGGAGTTGAAGCCTTCATATGTGTACCAGTTCCAACATATGGGATAGAGCCCTCTCTCCATTGGGCAGCTTTCTGTCATCACACTTTACCCCCATATAATTATTTTGCCATACTTAATGTGCCTTCTGTAGGAAACTGTAGTAATGCCTGTTGTCAGCCACAGAATAAAACATCTTTTTAACCCAAACTTGTTTTGTACACAATGATAATAATAAAAAATATATATTACTGCATTTTAAACCAGAACAATTTGTCAAAGACTCTGCATAATTTATACGGTTGTAGTTAGCATGGCAAACTCGGCACTCTCATAAATGTACCGCTTGGCACCTTGAAAATTAGACTTTAGTAAAATAAAAAAATTAAATTACCTTGATGTGGATCACTGGCTCACACTCGACAGCACTTTCAATGTAGTTTGTCCAACTGTTATTTTTATTTTAAAATTAGATTGCCTTCTGTCTGGCAGACAGTTACTAAACCTTTACCCAAACGCTATCACAGCTCTCTCCAACCCGCCTAAATTACAATGGAGATGCAGTTGCAGGAGGATTGTTATAAAAAAAAAATCATCTGACTGCAACCTCCAATCGCATCTCCGTATAGGCACATTTGGTGACAGGATTAAATAGGCAACTTATTTAAAAAAAAAAAAACAAGTTTAAAAAGGGGCTGGTGCGAGTTTAGTAACAGGATTAAAGAGGCAACTTATTTAAAAAAAAAAAAGTTTAAAAAGGGGCCGGCGTGCGCCCCTGCGCTCATGCCTAAATCCGCCACTGTTAGTTACAGAAAACAAAAGCATGAATCCTCTACCCCAACTACCATGCTGCATTTTTCAAAGAACTGACTTTCATGTTCATTTTCAATTCAAGGAACCGAGTTTGAGTGAATGCCTCTTCATCGACACTAAAAGAACGAACCGTGAATTATGAGAATGGCCGTAGGTTGGCTGGGGAGGGGGGTAGAAGTCTGAGAGTTGTGAGCACAAATTTGAAAATCCTAGCTACACCCCTGGTTCATATCCATGGGAACAGACCCTTTTTATTGATTAGACTGTTGGAGTGAGAATATCAATCACTGTCAGGAGTATCCAGTTTGCAACTATGTGGACAGTGCTTGTCACTGCAAACTAGTTCTCCTATATGCAACTAGGTACTGGAGAAATTTCAGTTGTGCTTTTACAAGAAAAATGTCACTCAAGGTATCTGAGTCTGTACATAGCACTGCCAAACACTTGAGGGGAAACTAAGTATTCCGGCAGATATTCTGAAGTTAGGAAGAAATCAAGCAGTACTTAGTGAAAATAAAGAATTAACTTGTCAAGAATAATGAAAAGAGGGGAGTTGCAAAAATGGCTACTGCCTGGCTACTACTAATGCTGGTCTCAGCACAGCTTCACTCTGTTGGGATACAATACTCCTTTGCTTCTTCTCTCACCAGAAGCAAAATGTTAGCACCAATCCCAAGAAAAGAAGCAGGCCATAGCATGTTTGATGATTCATTCTTGTGAAAAGAAATGCCTGAATCTGTAAACTTGAAATACTTTTTATTAAAAAGAATAATGTTTTAACCGTGGGTACAATTTTAATGTTTTTCTTGATACAATTTTAATGTTTTTCTTTACCCAGGGCTTGTATTTGCTAGCTGCATGCAATTATTTTGCATCTAAAACTTTCTTGGGTGAGAAGTGAACCTTCGGTCTGTTCCTTTCAAACAAGACATGAATGCCTGACTCTTTCAGCGGAGCAGTCTTTGCCTTTTCAGCTTATTGAAATAACCATACCTCCTTCTACTGATAATGGCTTTTCTCTCTATAGATTTGTATTTGACTGTTGTACTTTTTTACCCACGAGTGACTTAATTTTAAAACAATAGTGTTACAGATCACAATATAACTTTCAGTTTGATGCTATTTATTTAGTTTGGGAACTGTTAGGAATTAAGAAATTAAATTGCTGTTTTTTAATTCAGAATTAAAGTTTATGCACAAATGAACAAAGAGAAAAACTGACATTTCCAAAAACAGTGACATAAGATTACTATAAAATAGCCAAATATATTGAATTAGCCCTGCATTATGCTTAGAAGGCAGATTGTATTTGGAGCTTTTCTCCCTGGGCCTCCACTGAAAATGGATATCTCATGACCCATTCAGACTTTCTCAGTAAACAAATGCCAAATAAATAAATAACTCAATAAATAAACTGTTGCATTTTTATATATTGTTCAATGTTTTGAACTTCCTGCCACTGACATAATGAGGTCAGTTTAAGTTTAATGTCAGCATAACTGTATTTAGTTGCTTTGTTTATTTTGTAGTGAAGAATTTCTGTCTGCTGACTGGTAGCTGCCAGTTTAAATTCTGTTTCATTGTGCTTGTTCTGGCTGGCTGGTTGCTGCTGTATGTGCTTTTTTATATGTAGAACATAATGACTGGTACAAGATGGTCAATTTGAATTTGATCTCTTTGTCACTGTGATTGTTCTGATTCCCTTCCTGCTTGCAAAAGTATTACGTTGACAGAGATTTTTTTCCATCGGTGAAGCATATTTTATCATCATGAAGAAGCACTGATTAAGTAATCAGATTGTTATTTGGGATGGGGATTGTCACCACCATGGGACAATCATATTTCTATTATTCATTTAGTTCCCTTTTTAGAGATGCCTAAAGTATTTGTCCAAACATAGACATTCCATCATTATGCCATTATGTCAATTTCTTTGACTACTCTTGTCTACATGATGAGTCATTTTTTTGACTCAACTAACGCCTTTGATTCAGTATTTCATAAACAATTGCTAGGGGAGTTGCATAGGATGAGATTACGGAAGAGAACTGAAGAACTTCACTGTGAAATATAGTTGGGGATAAGTCACAGAGGGCTGTAGTGAGGGGAATGAGTTAAGCAGTAGACGAAGTGACAAGAGTGTTACAGTGGCCAGTCCTGGGTTAATATTTACTTAATTTTTATTTATTTGTTTTACATTTGTTAAGCAGGATTAGCTGACTATACTGTGTGGAGTCTGCATGTCCTCCCCGCGGTTGGGTGGCGTTCAAAAGACACGTGTAAATGGGCGTGCCTTCGTTGAAGGTTGGACGTCAAGCTGGCACCTCGGCGTTCGTGAAAATCTACTGCCAATCATTAGCGGACCAGAGTTCCTAGTTGGACTGTATTTTTTTAAATAAGGAATGTAATGATGGGTACTTATCTGGTTCACAGAGAACTTTGTGTGTAGGTTTTCACTGATTCAGAATGGGTTGGTGTTGTAGTCTAACCATTGTATAATTTGGAGGGTTGTACATTGGTAAGTTTTTTCTGGAGTGCTGGATATAAATTGGGCTAATATGTTGAAGGTTTGGTCTAATTTATGGAAGTGTGTTTTCAGTACATTGGTAAATAGTGAATATGAATATAATAAGTTGGGTACTAAATTGTTTGTACTGGATATCTGAGTGATGTTTCAGTTAGGTACTGTTTAGATCTGTATAGCATTCTTAATTTTTTATTAGCAGCAACTGGCATGTAATCAATGTGGTTTTTAAAGACAAATTTGGGGTCTATGATGACTCCAAGGAGTTTGGCTTGCTGGACTTGTTCTATTAAGGTATTATTTTTCAGGTAATTGAGATGTTGACAGACGTAAATAGAAATAGTTTTGTTCTATCTTGATCTGGAAGTAGTTGTGAGTCACTCAGCCATTGTTCTAAGATTTAGAAATATTGTAGTGTTTGTATTTGGGCAAGGCAGTTTTCTAAGCAGATTATGGTCCAGTCATCACCATACTGAATGAGAGTGGAGTGTGAAATCATGGTGTCCATGTCATTAATGAAGATGAAGAATAGAATAGGTCCAGCTATACAGCCTTGAGGAACACCAATATTAATTTCTAAGACATCAAAATATGTTTGAACACATATGACTGCTTTATATCTATTAGATTCTATTGGGTATTGAGTAGATATCTAGTTTGTAAGTATTTTTGTTTTAGACATATCTGATGGAACAGACAACAAGGTGAACCTCTTTGCTGATGACACAAAGATAGCCATTGCACCATGGACAGAATGGATATGTGTCCAAAAATATGGCTGAGGATCACTGATGACAAATGCAAAATGGGCAGCTAGGCCACAGTAAGAACGTAGGGGTGACTATGTCTGTGACAGAGGAGGAAAGGAATATGAAAGTGATTATCACACTGAATTAGATCACCAGGAGTAAAGCTATATATGAAGTAGACAGAATGCTGGGGTATATCTTCAGTGTGAGTCAGCAGTGGCTTGTGGTATTAGACTCCTGCAGTCCTCTCAAAGTATTTGTTTACCTGTTTTTAATTTTTTCTCTTGCAAAAGTTGACTTTCCTATTTTGGGGCTCATAAATTTGAGCATGTGATTTACTCTTAAAAATGTCATCTTCCTCAGCTGGACTATTTTAAATACAGCCCAACATTTATGCAAATATCCCCAAAGAAGTTAAGGTGATTGTACCGTATTACAGGTCCTCTTTCTTTTTCAAGGGAGTGCAAATTACATCACAATGGGACTACTTAGGCTGCTAGATGAAGGATCCAGTAATCTGTTCTTTTGCTTCAAACAGCTTGAATCAAATTAAGAGAATGTAGAGTGACTTACTGATGGGACTGCAAGCATGGGACTATTTTATAGTTTGTTAAATATTTTTTTTAATTAAAATCCACAGCCAGTCTCCAAGACAAGCCAGCTCATACAGTAGAACAGAATGTGTCCCATGGAGCAGAACAGAATATATTTTATAATACTTAATACTGTGTG
>NC_056741.1:825765492-825772992 GCF_019279795.1 Protopterus annectens | reverse complement strand
CCCCATCCCATCTCTTTACCGCATTCTACCTAATAAACTCTTTCTGCACTTGCTTTTAGTCCTTTTTAATTTAATTGCATTTTTAAACTGTGTTTGGTCTAATATTGATGCATATTCAAGTGTGCTAGCTTGCACTGCATGTGAATTGTTTTTTACTACTGTTTTTGCTACTTTTCTGTAAAAAAAAAAAAAAAAAAAACTGTAAGCCTGTTTCCTACCTTTCCTGTAACTAGTGGAACAGATACAGATTTGCTGTATCCAGGACTGTATGTAAGCTTCTGAGTCCCCCAAGCCTTTCTGTGTTGGAGGGAAGCCTTCTAGCTTATCAGTGGGAGTGGTAAGCACTAGGTAACCTGTCTACCACATAAGTAGTGGTTCTGGCCCAGAATTTGTAGTTATTGGCCGTTTGGGAAATCTCTTCCATCTCTCTCAACTTTCTGATTTGATAGCCTGTATTTGCACTTGTTTCTGTCCTGTAACTCATCTAGTGCAGATACAGATTCTTAGTTTTAGCACTTAAATTTGCTTGCTCATGCTCAGCACTTGTTCAGAACTTGTAAGCACTAAATAAGCTACTAATTACTATAGCACTCTAACTTCCTCATTACCTGGAGGAAAACAGTTTTTGTACTTACTTTTCTCACTTGCTTAGAGAAAAAACAGCTCTTGTACTCATTTTCTTCACTTATCTAGAGGAAAAACCCTGCAACTCTCTTTTTGCGTGGTCTTGCACACAAAGCAGTGTCAGGCAGCGCCGGTTAGCTGGGGTATACTATTCCCGGCCCCACAAAGTCTGCACTGTAAATTATCCCTTAGAACTAGGCAAGCCTCAACTTAAGTGCTTCAGATCAGCTGCTCTTATTGCAGCACTTGCCAAACAGAAATCAGCACTTGTCCTAATCTCCTAGACAACACTATTATTCTCCAAATTTCCTAGACAGCACTATTATAATATAGCATAAGACCCTCGATCGTCCGCAGGACTTAAGTTCAATTTACTCTTCAAAGCATGTCCAGAGGTCAGCTTCAAGTGTACTCTCCAGTTCATCTGGTGGAATTGGGCATTCTGAGGCAGTGTCACAACTGCCTCATGTATACAGACAACCCTCTCCTCTTACCTCTAGACACAAACACTTGTGAGAGATGCAAATACACAGCCAGACTGGAGGCTAAGTGCTCTCAACCCATGACTGTAACAGACAGTCAAGAGGATAAGGGACACACTTGCATCACACCACCTGTCACGCATGAATCTACAAAACAAGAACCGGCAAAACATATGCATAAATACACAAAAACATATTCGGAGGCACTAGGTACCAATCTGATAAAGAAACAGTGCCATCCAAAGCAGACAAGAAAGCAACCTGCAACCCCAAACACAAGCCAGAAAACACATAATTCACCTCAGCAGTGTGCCTCACAACAGCCCTTAAGGCAAAACACCATACCTAACATGCTAGTAATAGGAGACTCTATAGTAAGGCACACAGATGTTCCACTCACCAGGCAGAACAAGGAGAAGGTTACTGTCAGCTGCCTGTCGGGTGCTCGGATCCGTCACATAGCACATGCACTTAGGTCACTCCAGAACAAGTACAAGTATGATGCTGTCATTGTACATGTTGGTGTGAATGATCTAAGACATACCTCCCTGGACTATATGAAAAGAGACATTGAGGAGCTCTCTGATCATGTAGCCCAAGCTGGTATGACCCTGACCTTGAGTAGCATACTACCTTCACCTAGAATGATACCACAATACAAAGACAAAATGATCAATTTCAACAATTGGCTAAGCTTCTGGTGTCATTCTAAGGGGATCCAGTGTCTGCCTGGGATGACATGATAGACAAGCCTTGCTGTTTTGCCAGAGATGGGTTGCACCTGTCGCCCCTAGGTTTTCGAATACTGGCCAAGGCTCTTGCCGTCCCCATAGTGCCTTTTTTAGGCAAGGGTCAAAGGACAAACCAACCAATGTAACCAGCACAGGTAACCAAACACTAAGGGTAATGCTACTCAACGCCAGAAGTCTCAACCTCAAAATGCACACACTCAAGGCTCTCCTCAGCATGGAGAAAATCGATGTTTGTGCAGTGACGGAAACCTGGTTCAAGGCTCAAGAGAGCACCCCAGCACTGCCAGGTTACAATTCATATCATACCTTCTGGCCTCAGTTACCAGATCGCAGTACAAAGGGCGGAGGTGTATCCATATTTTATTTATTTTTATTTTATTTAACATTTGTTGACCGGGAATGTCCGACTAGGTTCCACAGAGCCTGTTTTCAGCGGAGGCCCGGGGAGAAATGCTTCAGATGCTTCATATTCACCAAGGATACCAATATCTCCAGGTTAGTAGCGCAGCATGATGCCCCAGAGATCATCCATGCACAACTATCAGCAGGCAAAACCACATTTCAAGTCATAGCCAGTTATAGATCACCCACCATGTCCCAAGATGCTCACTCTGCAGTCCTTGAGACATTGGAAAATATAAAGGTCCTACCCAACACCATAATCTTGGGTGATTTCAACTACCCTGGTATAGACTGGATGAACTACCAATGTTCCAACTCCTATGCTTAGCGATTCATAGAATTTATAAATTCAAATGCCCTTGAACAACTAGTATGTTCCTCCACTAGAGGGGATAACATATTGGATTTAATCATCACAAATATGAGCGCCCATTGTACCACACCCATTATCACCCCCTCCTTGGTCAGATCCTACCACAATCTGATAACCCTGGATGTCCTCACTCCTACACCTCCCCCAATCAAAGAAACCATAGTCAAAAACCTTTCCAAAGCAAACTTCAAACTACTTGCATCCAAAGTGGAAAGCTTCACTGTTCCCTTGCAGATGGATAATGATATCCAGGATGCGGAATCCTACACCAAGGCACTCTATATACATCTTCAGGACTGCATGGACCATGCTATCCCAAATAAAATCAAGACTCCTTCCTCAAGCAAGAAGAAACCAGTCTGGTGGACCCCGTCCATAAGCAAACTTTACAATAAAAGGAGGAGACATACAAAAAAGGCCAAATCTCAAGTAGAAAAATCATCCCTGATCAGCATTAGTAAGAAATTGAGGGCCCTCATCAAGTCAACTAAAGCTAATTTTGAAAAGAAAGTTGCCAAGGATGCCAAGGATAACCATAAGGCCTTCTATGGCTACGTCAAAAACCTAAATGGCAATGCTCAGGTCTGTTCTGAGCTAGTGCAAAATGGAACAAAATACACTGACCCTTCTGACATTGCCAACATCTTGGCTGACAGGTTCAGTGCAAATCCCCCCCCCCACCACCACCTACAGGGTCTATTACCATTCTAGGGGATTGTGTAAGTCCAATTATTACTGATACGTTGGTTAACAAGGCTCTATCTAAAGCTAAAAACACTGCCTCCATGGGACCAGATGGTGTCCCAGGCTGTGTCATACGCGAGCTCAAAAAGGAATTAACCCCGCATCTTAATACCCTGTTCAGTCTCAGCCTCTCCACAGGATATGTGCCCATAGAATGGGGCATGGCAATGGTGGTCCCACTACACAAGGGTGGGGCCACAACTGACCCTGGGAACTACCGACCAATAAGCCTGACCAGTCTGATCTGTAAGACTATGGAGCAAATCATTATGGAACTCATAAATGGAGAGATTGGGAACCTCCAGTCGCTGGACCCCACACAGTTCGGCTTCGTCAAGGGCAGATCATGCCTCCTGAACCTGGTGGATTTCTTTGAGACAGTTACTCAGGCTATAGATAAGGGAAAGGAGGTACACACGACTTACCTTGACCTTGCTAAAGCATTTGACACCATTCCCCATTCAGGTATTATTGATAAGCTCACCAGCCTGGGCATAAACCCTTATGTCACAAGATGGATCGCAAACTGGCTCTCAGACAGATCCCATAAAGTAAGAGTAGCGGGATCTATATCCGAATCCAGACCAGTAACGAGTGGTGTGCCTCAAGGCTCTGTCCTGGGGCCCCTCCTGTTTGGCATATACTTCTCAAAAGTACAGGCAAGCACGGAAGGGCTGTGGCTGACTAAGTTTGCAGATGACTGCAAACTGGGTGCTATAATAGAGTCTCCGGCCGACATGGAGATCCTCCAGAAGGGCCTAAATGAGACTAATGTATGGTGTCAAAGCCATGGTCTCAAGCTAAATGCATAAAAATGCGTAGTAATCCCCTTTGGAAAAAACAGAGTACCCACAAACTACAACATAGGAGGTAATCCCCTGAAATCTGAAGAAGAAATAAGGGATCTAGGGACCCAAGTAGATAGCTTTCCTTTGATAACCATGTTGCCAAAGTGGTTAGAAAATCCTTCTATGTGACCCATCTGATCACGAAAGGGTTCGCATCAAGATCTAAGGATGTAATGGTGCCCCTCTACTCTTCCCTCATCAGACCCATTATTGAGTACAATGCACCAATTGGAATGTACCTGGATAGACATCTCAAGCAGCTGGAGAGACCACAAAGGTACCTAACCAAGAGGATTACTGGCCTCAAACAGTTGCCCTATGCAGCACGATTGAAAAAGCTAAGACTGTTCTCTGTTGCATACCACTTTCTCAGAGGCGATCTCTGTCTAACATACAGAGCCATGTCCAACCCAGAATTGTTGAACATGCTCCATCTCAGCAAAACCAAATCTACTCGAGCTACACGCTCTAGGGATATAAACCTCAACACAACAATGAATAGAACATGCTGGAGGGATAGATTCTCTTCGCAGAGTCTTCCCTTACTATGGAACAGGGTCCCGATCTACATAAGACAGAGCCCCTCACTATCACTCTTCAAGAGGAACCTTGATGAGTGGACGGGTAACAGAAAGTTCACACCGGGGATCACACCAACAGCACTACTAGATAGGGGCCAAGGGTACTAGCTGCTAGTACAAGGGTCTAGGGAACTACTAAAGGGGTGGTGAATACCGTACAATGTGGCTGGGCTAATATATGCCTTTGGGCAGATAGCCCAGTACCAACCTATGAACCTATGAACCTAAGACCAACAAAGCAAGAAGCTCAGATATTTTTTAGATACACGTTATTACTATCATTACCAACATTATAATACAAAGTCTAATATCATTATGAGCAGTAGATAATACTTTAGGAAGAAAGGTACCATATGTAAGATGAGAGGATATGATAGGCGTCCATATACAGGGCTTGAGATACTGAAGCATTTGCAAAGGTTATGATAAATATGAAATGCTTTACATATTTACATTAATAAAGCAAAAACGTGGCGTGTGACATTGTCAGGTTAGTGGGGCTTAGTGAAGTAGTATGTGTTAGAAGAACATGATACTAATCATTCTTTGTTAAAGGAAACAGATGCATAAGCATTTAGTTGTTCTACAATGTATTAATATTAATGTTATTCTAATATTCACACCAGTATTTGTTGAACAATATGTTATGCATTAGAAAGCAAGGTGATACCTGAAAATTGAGAGGAAATGCTAAGTATTTGCATGAAAAACATCTAAAAGGAATCTACAGGGCTTGAGTTGTTGATGACTGTTTTCATGAGGCTATAAAATGTTGGATTATTCCCATATTTGCATTAATACATTAGAAATGGAGTGTTACGTTAGGGGAAGGAGTGTAAGCAGGGTATGTTAGAAAACCAATGAGGGTAAATACACTTGGTCAAGAGAAGCACAGCAAAAAATTAACTACTTGAAGTACACAGTATTAATATTAACATTGTTCTAACATTTGACACTAATATCTCAAAAAAGCAGGTTGTGGGTTAGGAATCAAGGTGACATCAGCATGTTCACAGAATTTGATAGGTATCCTCAATGAAAATGTCACTGGTACAGAGCTTGAGTTAGAGAGTGATATGAAAAAACTGAAATATTTAACATATTTACATTAATAAAACACAAGTGCATACAATACTGTCTACCAGGGGTCTACACAAGCAATGGATGTTAAAAGAAAAATAATGCTAGAGACACTTAGGAAGGCAAACAAAGATGCATATATGACTAGTTGATTGAGGTACTGTATATTAATATTAATAATAATCTAATAATGAGTCTAATATTGCATGAAGTCAATTCTGCATGACAGAACAAGATGCCATCTAAAACTTTGACATGACTTGCAAACCAGGCATGCGCAGTGAAGTAGAGAGTGGGGTGTACAGGGCTACGGTTATTAAGGGGTGTTTATAAAAATTCTGAAAATGTTGGAATTTTTTCATACTCACATTAATTATGCAGAAATTGACCATGATACAGTCATATTTGGAGTGGCATATGCAAGATAGGGATGTTGCTTAAAAAATTGGTGGTAAAACATGGAGGGTAATATGAAGGTTTACAGAGATATAAATGTATGTTTTGTAACACAGTTATGAATATTAGCTGTATTTTCATATAAGAATGCATACTGTAAAAGCTTTGTGGCCTATAGGCAAACAAATATTACCATCTTATACACAGCATTATAACACACTATTTTGCCAGTTGTAACATGCATGGTTGTGTAGGTTAATATTGTTGTTTTGAAACATTATGAAAATATGATATGATATGCATAATTTGAGCAGATTGTGCAATATTACAAAAACAGCAATGTGCTACCCACTCTTGTCATATATTACTGCAAATCTTTTGAACAGATAACCAGTTCAGTCTTTGCTATATTGGATCGACTTTGCATGATTATAAAAATATAAACCCTTGTTTGACAATAATGTCAATAAATTTTGGCCGGCTATATACCATTTTTTAAATAAAGTTGCAATATAAATTAAATAACACAAGACAGAATTTTGATGCTAACACCTATGTGTTAACTCTTTGTTTAAGAAACATCTTTCATGTTTTGCCTTTTTAGTAACATAAATTTTATGAGGCATTACAAATCATATGCGTCATGCTCTCAGTAGAAGGTTTTGGAAAACAAAGCTCTCAGAAATCAAATGATTTCCCAGCTTGAAAGAATTCAGGAAGCATGGGGATTAATTAGCTTTGTGTTGCAAAAGACTGAATAAGCTAATCACAGTCAGATATCTGAAGTTTACTAGACAATGAAGTCTCTGTAACTGATGGGTACAGAGACTCTCTGTGGATAAAAGTGATTTATCTTTGCTGTTGATTGATCTCATCTAACAGTCACTGGTCTGGTTTGACAGGATCGGTGTCACACAATGTATTATATTTGCAGAAATCATATAAAAACATATATTAGTGTACTGCATGTATTCATGTGTGGGGTGTTGCACTGTACTTAAGCATAGCAAGCTGGACATAATTTCTTTCACTTTGCATTGCAGTCAAACATCAACAATTTACCCAAACATGTTGTGGTCTGGGCAGGAAATGAGCGAAAGCAACTCATCACTGGCACAAAGCACAGTGAGTAGTGTTGCCATCTCATATCACCTAGTTCTGTGTCTGAGTTCCTGGCTGTTATTCCTTCTAAGTGGAGTATGCATATTCTTCAAATCA
>NC_056741.1:825702992-825762992 GCF_019279795.1 Protopterus annectens | reverse complement strand
GTTTCAAGACCAAGCTTTAGCTGGCCAGGTTGCTAGCTGATATATCAACTCTTTTGAGTATGTCATGGAAGGATGAACACATTCTGAATGTCTCATTATATTTGCCTGTCCAGTTCTGTGTTTACTTTCCTACAAGATTTCACTGACATTCTGTTGGACTCTATGTTATGTCATCAAAGCCTTTTGGTTTGGGGTGATTCCAACATATGGACTAATGAAAAAGCTGTTGCCTATTAGTATACAGTTTCTGTATTCAAAGAAGGGATTCACATTTGTTCAGGTGATCACCTCTGCATGAAGGCATCAGGTCACCAAAGGTAGTTTTGGTGAACTTAAAATTATCAAAGTAAGTTTGCCGAAGCAATATTCACCTCCAGTGGAGTTTACCTCTTTCTCCACTATTGTGCAACTTCAGAGCTGGTTTATATAAATTTGGGGGTGGGGTACCCCCATATGGGAGTGCAGGGGGGGGCTTGCCCCTGCAAGAAATGTTTTCCTCAGAATGTTCAGTGCAAGCAGTTTTGGCAAACAATTTTGCAGTTTCTATTTTTGCCAAATCTGCTTTCGGTAACTTAACATAAATCCTACCTCTGCAACCAATCATAGAGAATATATCTGTATTATAACTGGGTGCAATCACTTTCAACTTGATGGCCTAGCTGATCTTTTAGTGCATTGAGTTCTCAGTCTAATTTGATTGTAAGATGCTTTTTATTAGTTCCCTGACCATGAGTTGATGGAAGATTGTAATTTATCTGATGTTTTACCTAGTTTATTTTTATTGCAACTTCTTTATTTGGACATCAGTGTTAGCAGCTCTGATGCCCTGATCACTGACTAAAATGAGTCACTAATCTTGGTTCTAGACTCGATATCCCCATCTTATGTACATCACATTAGGGCCTGGGAGTCATGGTACAATGTTGAGTTGTATGCCCTGAGACATGAAGGATGAAAGTTGGAATGCTGTTGGAAGCATGTTGATCCTTGAAGTAGCACACTTGAACTGGGGCAAGTGTTATGTAAATTACCAGTCTGAGAATTCATGTAAGATGGTGAGTGTTCTGTCCTGAGAGTTCTCAGTAGTACCTAACTGAAAGGCCATTTTTTTAATGATGCCTGGACTGTGCAGCTTGATGTATCAAATTATCCATAAGACTTCACTGATATACTAACACCCATTATATTTGCATCACCTCCCTCAGACTCAGTATGATGCTGACTGGTTGAGCCCGTGAGCAAACTATCTTATTCTTGGACTGTTCTTCATGTTAGTAAATATGATGAACTCTTTTAATGGATTCTGAGTATATACTCTACAATGGGATCTCTGTCAATTAAGAGTGATTACTGTAAAACTGGATATTCTGAGCCACTTATTTTTAAGAATTTGTGTCATCTCTGAAATCAGATATTGTTACACCTTTTTCAAAGGAAGCATTAATTATCCTTATTCCAAATAAACCAGCCTTGGACCCAGGTAATCTTAATAAATTGTCTTCAAAGTGCCATTTTTGGCAAGATTATTAAAAAGGCTATTTGAATGCAATGTGACTAACATTTAACAGCCCATGGGGTCATGGATCCCTATTAGGCCAGTTTTCATATTTAACTTGATACAAATGATACCCTGAATGTGTGGAACCCTTGAAAAAATGAAGTGTTTTCATCAGTGTAATGTCAGACTTCATCAGAACAAAAACATTTTGTTCTAATGAAGTCTATCATTGTACTGACAAAATTGCTTAACACTAATTTTTTAGGAGTCCCTCTGATTCAAGGTGCTGTTTATTTTGATTTATTATTTTTTATATGAGTCTAGTGGTTGGTATTTACTGTTTTTGGTTCTTCGGCCATTTGTTCACATTTGCCATCATACTTAGACTGTCCTTATCAGGGTGGTTAATTAGCTGTGGTTAGAGATTAGTGTCTTTATTTTGTGCTGATATTACTTAATTTGCCAGTAGTATTTGACACTGTGGATCATGGTATCCTCTCTGAATGTTTACATTCCTTCCACTGTCTCTGCTGCTGTATTAGATTTGTTTGACTCCTTCTCAGGGCCACATTATGACTTCTGTGGGACCTAGGGACTTTTGCCTTTGTAGGACCATCTTTCCTTAAAATAACAGTAGTAAAAATTATATTTTATATGATTTTCATTATTTTCTTTGGATTTTCACAGAGAAATATGGAATAGTAATAGTAAATAATAATACTAACTGTATTATTCTGTAAGAATAGTCAGTTGTTGCTAATTAAATGTGATGTCTGTCACACATCATCAATCTTACTAAATTCTGGTATTCAGGCTATGCCTGTAAGTTACAAATAAGATCATCGGTTGAATGTTCAAATGTTTGTGCATTTCTTTCCTTTTTTATTAAATGTGTGTTAAGTGTTATTGTGTTATATTTTTTCATTACAGTCAGAAGCATAGCATTGTAATATGGTGTCTGTGTCATGAATAGAAGTAAAATAAACTGAGGCCTGAGGCTGCAAGTAAGCAGGCCTCCTATCAGCTTTCATTCAGACCCCTATGGCTGAAAATTCATTGGCCATAGTCTCACTACACTTCTGGCTATACTTTAAAATAACAGTACATTATACCGAAAGAGTTTCCTTTTTGATTACTTAAAATGCATGCGATATTAATAATTTTGTCAGTAGGTTACCCTATCATTTAATGCAAAAGTTATTTACTGTTAGAGAGTCCTTTATGGTGTAATATCTAATTGTTGAGTTGAACTCTGACTTTCAGTTTGAATTCTTGCAATTAATAACATATACACAGTTTCATTTTTAAATACTTTGTGTTTGTATTTTAGCAATTTTTTAAAGATATGATATCAGTTTTTATCCTTGTTTGTAGTCATAAAAAATATTACAGCTATAAGAGAAATTATCACTCTGGAAGTGAAAAATGGAAGTAGGGAAAATATTTGGAGGAAGGTTTAAAAAATAAAAGATTCTTTGCTAAAATTTGTGACAGTAAACAATGAAAATACCTCAATTGCTTTCCAGAAAGTACTACAAATGCTAAAGAAAGTAATGCCAATCACAAAAAAAAAAAAAATGTAGGTTTTATTACATCAATATTAAAAAAAAACAGAAAAAAACTTCGGATTCCAAACCACTATAACTTTGAAGAAGAATAACAACAAAAACTATTGGAGATACCAGTTCTAACAGAGAAGATTATGCAAAAATTACTTTTGACTTCATTTACAAAATAAAATACAGTAGAAATCTAAGTGAGTGGGCTGTAACAAATACATTCAAAAAATATTATACAAAATATTCATTCACAAAATTTGGAATCTAATTTTCTACTAAAAGGTAAACTATGTGGTGATGAGATGCATGTGAATAGTATATTATCAGGAAAATGATCAACTGAGGAAATAAAAAGAGATTGGTTGATTTAGCCTCCTTTTAATGTTAAAGTATATTGCTATTTAGGCAAACTATTTAGCATACAGTCAGATACAATATACAACTAATTGCAGAATGAAAAGAAAAAGTGTGTGCCTACTAGATATAAGTATTAAAGAGAGTAGTTATAGCAGTAAAATGTTTAGATAAAAGAGGATTAACTTTTCATGATTCTCATTTGCACCATTGTTCCAATAATGGTCATTTTCTTTGTTGTATTGATTTCTTATCAGAATTTGATCAGTTTCTTAAAGATTATATTTGAAAGCATGGAAATTCTGGAAAAGGGGAAAGTTTTGCACCTTTCTGCTATCACACATGAAGAATTCATAGTCTTACTGGAGTGTAATGTATTAACAGAGATATCAGAAGTAAAAGATGCTAAATATTATGGAATTATTGTAGACTTAACACATGATATTAATCACATAGGCCATTGTGCAATAATACTTCTTTATATATTTTAAAATGGAAAGGTGGTCAAAAGATTTCTTAAATGTGTTTCTGTTGAACTGCATGATGGAAAATATTGATATTTTTTATAACACGCTCAAATAACAGGATATCAATATATAAAACAGTAGGTCCCAATCATATGACTGTGCTAGTGATATGAGTAGAATATATAATGGCATACAAGTAAGACTTTCTAAAG
Source organism: Protopterus annectens (assembly GCF_019279795.1). Lineage (NCBI taxonomy): Eukaryota > Metazoa > Chordata > Ceratodontiformes > Protopteridae > Protopterus > Protopterus annectens. The sequence goes on along the minus strand of NC_056741.1, from coordinate 825,758,902 downwards.
TTAATTTAGCAAAATTGGTTCCTTGTACAACTCATAGTTTACATTTAGTTGGTGTAGCTGCAGAAGACTGTTGGAGAAAAACAGTCAAATTTTTTTGCAGTCTAAAAACAGTTTATATATTCCTTTCAGCCTCACCACAATGGTGAACAAATTTAAAGGAGAACATGAAGAAAGATACAAACATTATGCTGGAACTAGACAGTCTGCCAGAAATAATTACTACTAAAACTTTTTATGAAAATTGTAATGGAATTCTTCAAGCTTTACTGAGTATAAATGAATGTGAGTAACAAACACCTGCTGCTATTCATGAAGCAAAAGCTCTTGTCAAAACCTTGATAAATTTCACAACATTTGATGTGTTTCATTTGGAAGGATAATTTCAAAAATAGTCATGTGATAAAGTACAGCTTTACAGCAGCTTGGCTTCACATTACTTACAATAATAAACTTTTATGACAGCATTTTGGCTTATTTCTATACCAGAGGATATAGCAAAAAATCCTTAGACTAGAATCTGAATATAAAAATCCTACAGCCAAATTCAGAACTTACTTTTTTATTTATATATATATATATATATATATATATATATATATATTAGACTAATAGAAATTAGAAAAAAACGAGTTGCCTATAAATCAATACATAGATTTAATTTTCTGGTTGACAGATCTCTAAAGATGAATTTGTTTAAAAGGAAAAGTACTGGTTGAAATATACCACACAGATCTTGAAGATGATTTTGTTAATGAATTTGTATTTTTTGAAACTGTTTCACAAGAAGAAGACTGTGACTGAATTGTTTGCTGCACTGATTGAACAAATCTAGTAAATATCACATTAATAATCATTAATAATTTAGTTATCAATTTTTGGTCCTAATGTAGAAGGAAAATGGTAATTTCCAAATTAAACTGCCTTAGAAACTCCCTATATTCAACAATGTCACAAACAAAATTAACCAACCTTTCTCAACTGTCTATAATTGAGTTATTAAAAGAAATGTCCATTGAAGAAATAATCCAAAAAGTTGCCAACAAAAAATGCTAAGTTAAAATGTAGGTGCTAAAGTTGTGTTAATACATGGAAATGTTGTCCATATGTAATGACATTACATTCAATTTTCTCTATTTTCTTTGCATTTAGTTTATATTTTAAATATTTGTATTCTATTTATTGTGCACATTTTCAAGGCCAAAAGGCCAGGCATGAAAATAAGTAAATAAATACTTCATTTTTATTGTTTCTGATTAAAAAATACATTTTGTGGGCCCCAGGCACTGTCCCTATTATGACTATTGGATAAGTCTGCTATGTTCATACTCTTTTATACATCCCCTAAATAGTGTTCCAGGACTGAAGACCTCATTCCCCCTCCTTGACTGCTGAGTAGCACAGGGTTCAGTTTCTGGGCCTTTGCTCTTCAAAGTATTTCTGCTACCCACTGGAGATTTGATTAGAATGAAAGTGTTATTTTGCTTTGTTATACCAATGACACACAATTGTACTTGTCATTAACACATGAGCACAGATATCAGTACTTTTCTTCATATGTCATCATACCTCTCAAAATCTGGACAAAGCACAAGAAAATAGGGGGACAAAGGTCCAAAAATGGGGAAATATTTTAAATATTGCTCTTATAAACTTAGAAAGTTGCTAGAGTAACAGGGTCAATTTTAACATACATTTTTCTGAAGATTTGAAGTCTGAAACTCAAATGTATGCCATGTATGCCATTATTTAGTGACTTCAATCCTCAGATCATCCCAGTGATTTGCCAGAAAACCACAAATTTTATGAGAAACAGACCAAAACTATGAGCCAAAAATTGGACATTCTGAGATCTGGACAACTGAGAGGTATGGAGGTACACCACTGGTTTAAGTGTAATCAGTTGAACATGAATATGTCCAAGAAGGTGCATGCAACCTTTAGGAGATTCATTGGCTTTATTCCTGACATAATTTATTATGTATGGTGGCAATAAGTTTGATTGTGTATTAAAATCTAATGACATTTAGTGAGCGGATATTAGTGGCAGTAAAGTCATCTTGCTTTCACCTGATCAATATCAGCAGAATTACAGCAGCATTTATGGTCTAAGAAACTTTCAAATTGTCATCCACATGTTGAGTGTTGAGCTCTTCTTGCCTAAGCTATTGCAGTGCCATTTACCTTTGACTTTCTGACACTGAGAGTGATCAGTTAAATCTGATGCAATCTTCTGCTTCCAGGCTGCTTATTTACTAATGCTAACAGATTACTGCTGTACTGTGGAGGTTGCACAGGGTACCAGTGTATTATCATAATTGTTTTAATGTGTTGCTGTTTGATTTAATTTTCTGGCATGATTTTAGCCCCTTTCAAATGAAGAATTTAATTGTTCTTCATTGCTGACCCAGGGCTTTGCAGTCTGCCACAGTGTGGCTGTTAATAATACCTTGGCCATGGCTTGAAACATCTGCAGTTTGGTCATTTGCTTATGGACACTATTTCTTTAGAATCTACTACATTCATATCATTATAGGAAGTTACTAGGCTATTGGCCCTGAGGCCCTTATAAGCCTAGGAAAGAATCTAGCCTATGTTCCAACAAGTCAGCACCCTATGACGCTGCACAGCAGGGATACAGGTGGAATCTCAGGGGTGTATTTTCTGTTCCCCATCCAGGTTGCACTTAAAATGGATTAATGAGGTACTCTGCTTTATGTGGAGAAGGAGTCTATTCCAAAAAAGAGGGAGTCTCTGGGACACAAATCTGTCCCACCAACAAGTCCTATTGATGTCACAGACCAGGTTGAGGTTGTGCATGCAGATTAGTTGAGTGGAGCTTGACTTGTGGATATGCAGCAATCCCATTAGGACGAGGTCTGAGTTTGCTGTGTATGCCAGACAAAGGTCACCTCTGAGGAGTCTGTAGGAGACTGAGTAGAGGGACAGGGCTTTTAGCCTATCTGTGTAGGGTAGATGTTTAAGGCCCTGGTTCTCTGGGTGAAAAACCTCTGTGGTCTCTCCAGCTGCTGCATGTGCTTTGTGAGGTACATGCCAAAAGGGGCATTGTACTCACATTAGTGGCTTATCAAGTGTGCCACTTTGGCTTGCTTCAGGAGTTCCCTTCAGACCCATTAATCTGATTTGGCATTTAGTAACAATCAGCTTATCAATATTTCTAATTGGTTTGAATTGTTTCATTATCTTTATTTCATATTTTATGTTTATATTTCATGTTATTTACTTTCAATATTTTAGTAAGATTTACCAGGGATTAGACAGATTAATAATGAAGTTGAACTGTGTATTTGAGGATCTACTTCTACTTACCGAAATCCCACTTTATTGAACTTCAGAACAATGAGACAAAGTTGCCGAAGATGTAGTATCGTGAACACCTGTATCACCATAAAATAACTCCAGGAAATGAACCACTTCCACCATGGTGAACTTTGCCCTTTTCTCCACTATAGTGTGATCTCAGAGTTAGTATATTTAGTTAGGGTGGATCTGTGGGAAACAGCCCCACCACTTGGATGGATTTGATTTGCTTCACTTTGTTGTTGTAGTGTTGCTAGACAAGTAGTTCATCTTCCAGAGTTATTTTATGGTGATCCGGGTGTTCGCGAAACTACATTTTTGGCAACTTCGTCTCATTGTTATAAAGTTCTACAAAGTGGGATTTCAGTAAGTAGAAATAGATCTATATTTGGTTGGACTTGCTCTTTTGTATATAGCATTTATCCCTTTTGCATAGTATTAAGCTTTGCACACTATTTGATCATAACACATTACAGGTATGATGTTTTTGAACATTATATATATGAAAATATATTAGGCTTGTAAAGAAAGGATTTGATTTTGTTCTATTTGACTGTTATTAGTTTATTATAATGTGCTGGGACAAACTTTATGACTTGAACTGTATAACCTTTGTTTATGATCTCATGTATATGAAGCACAATTGAATTTTATATTTTTTATGACTTGCTAATATTAAATTAAATATTTGTTCCCTCTCTCTCTCTCCCCCTCTGTCTATATGTATAGATCAGATTCCCTTCTGAATCTTGAATTTCTGAAACATCAAATTTCATATGATCGAGACCATATGATCAATGTTTTGGAATCTCGACATTAAGAAATAAATCCAAAAAAAAAAAAAAAAACAACTTTCTCAACGTTTTTGCAGGAGGGCAGGCTCTGGCCCCAGCATCCCCACTGCTTAAATATATCAACTCCGAGATCGTACTACAGCGCGGAAAAGGAAAATCTCCTGTTCTGCGCTTTATGCAGATCTCCGTTCAGAATTTTGAAGTTCTAAAACTTTGATCACATGGTCTTGACCATATCAAATTTGAAGTTTTAGGATTTCGAGATTCCAAAGGGAACCCGTATAGATCCCATGTATATGAAGCACAACTGAGTTTTGTATTGCATTTCTTTGTAATGTTAAAATATATTTGTAATATATATATATATATATATATATATATATATATATATATATATATATATATATATATATAAATATATATATATGGGTCTACTTTTTCTCACCGAATTTATACTTCTTCGAATTGCAGTTGGCCAACTGTAGTACAGTGAAAGAGTATTCCACTGAAAGCATGGACTACTGAACTTCTTTCCCTGGGAAAAGAACCACTTGGTCACCAGGCAAAATATCTCAATGTAAAGAAACTAAACACACCCAAGTCGGGGCTTTGCCTCACCACACCACCTACCTAAATATACCAAGTCTGAGATCACACTACACTGGGGAAAAGGGCAAAGTTCACCCTGGTGGCCAAGTGGTTCGTTTCCCAGGGAAATTCAGTAGTCTGTGTTTTTGGTGGAATCCTCTTTTGCTGAAGTGGAGTCGGCTAACTGCATTTGGAAGAATTGTAGATTCGGTGAGTACAAGTATATCCATATGTATATATCAAATCTCTGTAGTCCTTACTGCATATGTTGTTGGCATGATCATGTATTGTCTGTCTTCATCTAGATCATGTCTGAAAAGTGTACTTCATCTAGTCTAGTTATGCATAAAAACAATTGAAACTCTTACACTTGATACCGGAAGTGAAGGATGGTTGGTGGTGGTGGTGAAGGACATTGGCAGAAGGACATAGGCACAAACTACTCCCTTGATCTGTACAAGTACTTATTCAAAGACAGAACTATAGGCTCTTGGAAAAGAGAAACAGTGACAACAGAAACATTCAAGGCAGCATAGGATAGGAGGAGAAAAGTCATGGGGATGGGACAGATAGGATGGTAAAATGATAAATGTGTTGAAAAGGACTCTAGTATAGGAAGGGATGGGAAAGAGGTTAAACTGCTAAACGTGTTTCAGAAGTGCACTAAAAAAAGCTATAGAAAGAATCCTGATACAGTATATGATACAGTCAGAAGTTAAAACAAGAATAAACAAAGTGCAAAACAGGACAGAGAACAGGACAAACAAGACTGACTGAAAGGAGTAAAGTGTCATATTGAGTCATGGCAGGAGTTTAAGCAAGAAACTTCAAGCACTGATACTGAAAGGGGAAAAATATATAGTAGGTGTGATAGGAACCTGGAGAGATGGTGAAAGTTACTGGGATATGGACTTTCCAACTAAGATATCAGTTCTTTAGGCATGGCAGAAGGACACAACATGGAGAGGGGTATCAGTCTGCATTAGACATAGTATAAATTGTGAGGCACTCCAGGAAAGAGGAAAGAGGAGATCAAGGAACAGAGCGACCCCCAAAGAGGATCAAAAGGTAACAGCTTAAGAGTGAGGCTAGCGGGAAGAATGTGAGGGTTGTTGGTTAGATAAACTATATTGACAAACAAGTGCCAAAAGAGTTGACAATGGACAGATAAAGGAATGGAAAAGGTCTCGGAAGAGAAACAAGTCAAGTCAGAAAACCATTTTTTTATCATACCACTTTATCAGTGTCCCACATTTCATGTGTGGTGTGTGTGTGTGTGTGTGTGTGTGTGTGTGTGTGTGTGTGTGTGTGTGTGTGTGTGTGTGTGTGTGTGTGTGTGTGTGTGTGTGTGTGTGTGTGTGTGTGTGTGTGTGTGTGTGTGTGTGTGTGTGTGTGCGTATCTATACATTTCTATATCTCTATATCTAAATATATATATATATACATATATATATATATATATATATATACATATATATATATATATATATATATATGCAATAATATTGAAAAGTCAGAATATTGAAACCCAAAACCCAAAATATTGAGAAACTCAGAACACTAAAAACCTACTTAATGCAGGAAACAAGCTCCCTGCACCTCTCACAGCTCTGCTAATTATATATACATATATATATATATATATATATATATATATAAATATAGATATATAAATGATATATATGTATATATATATATATATATATATATATATATATATATATACATACCAACTCCAGGATCACACTGCAATGGGTGGGGGGCAAATTCTCATTTTCAAAATTTTGAGTTTTCATTCCAAATTAATGGAATTTATCTATCTATAGGTTATCTGTATATTCAGACCAGTCTTAATATATATATATATATATATATATATATATATATATATATATATATATATATATATATACCAACTCCAGGATCACACTGCAATGGGTGGGGGGCAAATTCTCATTTTCAAAATTTTGAGTTTTCATTCAAAATTAATGGAATTTATCTATCTATAGGTTATCTGTTTATTCAGACCAGTCATAAATCCAAACTACACTCATGCTATAACAAAATAGCAAAATTTGTTACCAATGGAAAGCCCTTATCTCACCACTGCACCTCTCTTAGACTACTGAACTAGCTAGAACTACCTCACCACCTCCCATATATTCAACTAACTACTGCCTATAAACTAATACACAACCCATCCAGTTGTCCAGCTCTTTCTAACCTATTTACTCCATACCACCCTAACAGGCCTCTCCACTCAGAAAACCAAATATTCCTGCAGCTAGATGAACCCAACCTCACCGCTGAACAATGGCTCCAGTCTCTTTCCACTGCTAAACTATGGAACTCTCTACCACCCTCTCTTAGATCTTCTACCAATACATCTATCTTTAAAAGATCCTTGAAACAGCATGTCTCCTCCCACTGGCAATGCTCTTAGCACTTCACAACCCATAACCTGACTTCTCTCTCTTCCCTTTCTTTTCTTCCACCTTTGCCTCCTTCTTCCCTCTCCACCTCCAGTACCATCACCTTTATGTCCTGAACAGATAAACCTTTTCTTTACCCTTTACAAATGTATTGTTGTGTTGATATTTTTGACAATGCTACAGTGCCCATCTCGGTGCCAATTACTATACAGTACTGTCAGTCTAATCTGAACAACTGTTGTATGGATTCTTATCAAATTGTATATATTGCATTGTTACCTGAGCTTTAGCAGTTTAATCTGACATCCTTGCTATCTTGTGTTTTTATCACATTGAATGTATTGCATGCTCTTGTGCCTTCTTTTATCACATTGTAAGCATTGTATTGTTACTGTGCTTTATCAAATTGTATGTATTTGCATCTCTGTGGAGCTTTTCTTCCTGGGCATCCACTGAAAATGGGTACTTTTTGACCTAGAGGACCTTCCCAGTCAGCAAAGGCAATAAATAAAATAGATAGGTTCATAGGAGGTTACTAGGCTAACTGCCCTTGAGCCCTTACAAGCCTAGCCATATTTATCCCGAGTTGCACCAATTGCATTTGTATGTTTGTGCACTCATGTGCCTCTCAAATGCTTATTTCTAGAAGTTGAAAAGTTGCCCATTACATTAAGACTAATGGGCTAGCTCAAAGCAATTTTTTCCCCAACTGATTTCTGAAACTTCACACATCCATGACATAATATAAACTCATTTATATGCCTTTATTTTGTTTATATACTTTAGTATCCATGGTGGTGCAGCGGTAGCGTTGTTGCCTCACAGCAAGAGGTTTTCCCGTTCGATTCTCGGTTGGAGTGCAGGGAGTGCCTTCTGTGTGGAGTCTGCATGTCCTCCCCCTGGTTTGGTGGGTGTTCGAAAGACATGCGTAAATGGGCGTGCCTTCGCTGAAGGTTGAACATCGAGCTGGCACCTCAGCGTTCATGAAAATCTACTGCCAATCATGAGCGGACCGGAGTTCCGCTGTGCCGACCCCTAACCGGGAAAAACCAAAAGACAACGACTATAGATATTCTGACATCCATATAAATAGAAATATGCAAACATGCATAACATTTAATGTTTTAGCATGAATAAATCTCTTGGTTTACTTAGTTTACTCATTTTTACTTAGGGTGTCACTATAGATCCTACTCAAAGCCCTTTAATTTACCCCTTTCCTATTTTCTGAAGATGTCCTTATAGTCATCCTGTACGTTTTAACTCACTCTTCAATATTTTTTCACTTAACAAACTCTGGTAGTCATAAAAGAAGTCCTTACCTCTAACATAACATGAATGGAGTTAAGATCACTGCTTTCTCGTTTATTTTAGGCTGGCAGAAATAAACATGCTTAGAAAAAACAGTATGCTTGCAGAATGATATTTCCTGCACTTTACAGTTTATAGTAATGTGACTGATAGCATGTGAATAAAATATGTGCAAATGGTTTATACTCTGATGGTGAAAAATCATGACCTTGATAAGTAAGTCTAAGAGATCATCATTGTTTGATGTTAAGTAGAATGCAGTCCAGTGTTCCGTCTTTCACTGATTATAGCCTTTTTAGTGCATGATTTCTCAGTGAATGTGAACTTTTCCTACCATGCTGCTGTGGACAAGGGACAAGGTGACAAATTGTATTTAGTATTAAATATTGATCTACCTGTTGCTATGACAGCAGAGCTCCATTAGCTGTTTATAAACTATTGCTACAGTCCCTTTTTAAGTGGATGTAATTTTTAACTTTGAGCCCAGTTGTTAAGATTGTCTGTTTTTAAGATTACTTTCTTAAACTTGGGGCTCTTGGTTTTGTAAGTGTTTCTCTTGGCATTGTTGTGGGGCTAAATTGATTGAATGAATGACAATTCTTAATAGACAATGAACCAGGACAGTTTTTGATGTAATGTGGCTGTGTTGTGTGCACGTGTAATAGCAGAACACATTTTCTCCCCAGTTTAGGTATAATCACGGCAGATCACATTCCATAAATATGTTTGATATAGTGTATCCTTTCTGACTAGCATACACTCTTTTGTTTGTGGATTACACATATTTAGCTTTGGCTATTTCTTGACACTGCGTTTACACATATTCATTCCACATGGAATTTATAATATCTTAGCAGTAGGAAAAAACGTGCAATATTTCTCTATCAGCCAGCAATATGGCTAGAGTGCACTGACTTTAGAAGAAATAATGTTGTTTCCCCTTCTAGTGGTTTATGATCATTTTGTAGCAGCACAACTAAAAACAGACAGACTAAAAGTATGTGGCAGACTACTGTAAAATTGTGCAAATGCTATCAGAAGTTACCTTTCTTACTCAAAATGCTTCCTATAAAATTGCAAAAACCCTGCAGCCATGTTTATATGTTTATAGATTAGCACTAGGCTAAATGCACTTCATTTTAAGCCTAGCCAATTATCCCATTTGGTGCTTACGATTAACATATCTTACTGGAGTTTAGATTCACCTAATCCTTTCCAAGACTGTATTTATATATTACTCTACTGATAATCACTAGAATAAAACATAGATATTTGGAGGGGACCCATGTGTTGGGATAAAGTATTTAGTAGGATGGGGGGGGGGGGTTCTGGGAAAATTTCTTGAATGTGGTCAAGGGTGAGTTTTGTTTTTCGTGGTTGGGGAATCTGTTATAGAGCAGCAGCAGATATACTTGTCCTTCCAAAGCATTCTGTTAAAGTTGCAGAGGAGGTTTAGGACCCTGGCTCGAGTATTTCTGATTCCATTTGACTTCCAGATGTGAAGCAAGTCTATCATTAATTTATCAGGGGATGCCTTGTATGCTAGACACAGGTCACCTCTTAGCAGTCTGTAACAGACTGAGTATAGTGATGAGGCTTTGAGGTGGTTCATGTTGGATATATTGTTAGACTTTGTATCCTTTTTGTAATGTATCTCTATGGGCATTCTAGTTGTTGCATGTGCCTGAACAGATACATGCCAAAAGAGACATTATACTCAATGACTGGCCTAATTAGGACTGAGTAAAGGGGGAGAATGACATCCCTGGATCTAGAAGCAAGGCCCTTATTTATGAGCTGTACAATATAGATGGACTTCCTTACCACAGTGGACACATGCTGGTCAAAAGTTAGGTCACTGTCCACATTGTTCCCAAATCCTGAACTACTGAGTCAGCTCTTAGGGGTTTGTTGTGTTGTAGGTTGGCATAATGGTTAAAGCATTTTTATTTATTTATTTATTTATTTTCAGTTTGATTACCGGGGAAGTCCACTGGGCCAGATCGTGGCCATTTTCAGTGGAGGCCCGGGGAGAAAAGCTCCGTAAGCAATACAATAATGGTTACATAATGTTAAAGGTAAAATACAATTATAAAATTCATACAGTAAGGAAACGCAAATGCATAAAATGTACATCAAAAAACACAGTTAACAGATAATAGAGAACACAGTTTACAGTATTTCCATTCACCGCAGCATGATCAACTGTCTGTAAAATAAAGATCTGAGGTTTCACGTGTTTTTACATTAAAAGGAGGGGCAGTTTGCATGCAGATGTTTTAATTAAGTATGGTAAAAACTTACTGTACAGACAATAGAAATACTGTGACATTTACAATATTTACATACTTGGAGTCAGGTGAGAGACTTGCTTAATCAGTGACTGTCAGCTTAAGTCTGTTTTAGGAGAATAGAAATATTAGTTAGAGGGAAGAGTGGAGCAAGAAGTATGAAGAGCTCATTGGGGAATTCCCTTAAATTTAGGTAGGGTGTAAGCAGGAACATTTCCTCTTACAGAGTGGAGGTACAATATTTGTTTCTCACCCAGGGAAATTGGCTAGGCTTAAAATGGTCCACAAGGGCAGCTAGGTTAGTATTTAACTATGTCCCTATAAACCTACAACTAACTGTTGGAGGTTAAGGTTTGGCATAAGGGTTAAGGTGTTTACCTTGCAGGCACACAGTACATGGTATAATTCTTACCTAGAGCTCATCTAGATTTAAAAAGGCCTCCTGGGGACATTAGCCTAGTAATCACCTATGAATTTATGTAGTAGTTCCCTGAGGGAGTTGACTTCTCAAAGAAGAAGATAATGCATTTTTTGGCATGTATCTTTACTCCATGAGTCAGGCACCTTGTACTTGTTTGAGACAAGCCTTCCTCTAGGATGGCTGAGTCTTTTGGAGATTCAGTCGCTGCTCTGAGATTGCAGTCATCTACAAACTTAGTTAGCCAGAGCCCTTTGGTACTGGCTTTTGCTTCTGAGAAGTAGATGCTGAACAGAAGAGATCCAAGCACCTGAGGGACCCTAATGGTGAATGGTCATTCTGTGGAGGTAGCTTCCCCTATTTTTATCTCCTGCATCCTATTTGTGAGTCAGCTGGCAATCCAGCATGTAAGGAAGGGGTTTATTCCTAGTTAATTAAGCTTTTCTCCTGTGCCTGAGTGTAGGACTGTGCCCAAAGCCTTTACCAGGTTGGGGTAGTTGGTTGTACAGTTTTAGTTTGTTCATTGCTTTGGTGAGCTTTTCAAAAATGCCCACCAGATGGATTAAGCATGACTTGCCTTTGAAGAATCCAAACTGAGATGGGTCCCGTATTTGGAGGATCCCTCTGTCCTTTGTGATTAATTTCATGAATTTTTTTTCCACGGCTCTGCATCTGTGGCTTGTCACAGATATGGGTCTGTAATGCTTGGGTCAGCAAAATGTCCTACATTATGCATGGGGAATAACTATTGCTATTCTGCATTCACTTGGTACAATACCCATATGGAGACTAAGGTTACACACTGTTGTTAGGGGTGTGTCTAAATCATGCTTCCTGCTATTCAGGATGCATCCTGAGATATTGTTAAGACCTACTGAAGCAGTATTTTTATTTGTTTTTGATAGCACTTTCAAGACTAGGTCTTGCGCGATTGCATACTAGTCAGAGTATCCAGCAGGAGGAATAACATGAATGCATACTAAAACTTGAAAAGAGACCACAGCTCTGTCTCTTGTAAGTCAGACAGAAATTAGAAGAGGTCAGTTAAGGAGTCACACATAATCTACAACAGGTCAGCTAAAGTAATCATCTGTGAACTGAGGGGGTGGAGCTAGGAACTAAACCTTCTATTTAAGGGGTAAAATAAAATATTTCACAGCTTTACTGGAAGGGCTTGCCCAGATTCTGCTACAGTTTGCTGTGAGGGAAAGGTTAGTTTGCTTTTTATTTGTTGTGTTTTGTATTACTTTATTGCCTTTTTCGATTTTGTAAACTGTGATTTGTTTTCTTTACACCTGCGATTACTTGTATTCTGCTTTTAACTACATACTAAAACTTGAAAAGAGACCACAGCTCTGTCTCTTCAGAAATTTTCCACCCTCCCACATGGTTACTGTTGTGTTCTTAAACACCAATATCTTTCTAGTTGCCTGCCCCTTATGTTAATTTGACCATATATCTCATTTCCTCTCTGCTTTTACCGGCTAGTGTGAGTAAGCACAAAATTATAATTTTGTGAAATCACTCCCCTTCAACTATTTAAATTTATTGGCCATCTTACTGTATTCCATAGTACCAGAATACAAAAGTGACCACCCCCTTTCAATCTTTCTTGCTGTTTTAAAAATAGTGACTCTCCACTAAAACTTAACCTTTAGACAGGTAAAACTTAAATTACCTACTTTCATATCTAACTCCTCTAGTGCACACTGCATTGTTTAGGATAAACCATTTTTTTCATCTTACCTTTAAGCATCTATTGCAAGACCACCAGTTATTGTAGAGCCCACATTCTGCCTCTCAGTAGTCATCTTTGGATTAGTGCTTCTGTTTTCTCCTGGTGAGAGAAGGAGTGCAGTTACATTATTTCCTGGAGACTGCTGATCACCAGAAAGCTTAATAACTGCTTTATAGGTGACAGCTTAGAATCCGTGCTTATATTCTGATCCTGGTGAGACTAGGAGCAGAGTGCATTGATTCCTGACTCTTTCCGGTTGGAGAGTGAGTGTCTGTGCTTAACATACCTGAATGGTCTGGATGCTATTCGAGGCATTTACCAGAAAAAGCCTACAAGCCTGCAGACCCTTGCATCATCTGGGACAAGACTGTGGATCACCAAACAGGCTGTGGCCTGCTTCTCTTCTTGGGATTGGTGCTAAAACTAGCTATTTTTAGCTAGAAACTTTGAAATTGAATCTAGAACTAGCCAGTTTTGTAGTTTCAGCACTCAAAATGGTTTCCTTGTGCTCAGCACTTGCTCAGAACTCATTGTAAGCACTAAATAAACTACAAATTACTACAACATTTGACTTTCCTCATTGTCAAGAGGAAAACAGTTCTTAGTACTAAAATTGATAAGCAGTTATCTAGACATGTCCATGGATCAGCTCCTGGTGTTCTCTCCTGTCCACCTGATGAATCTGGGCATCTTGGGGCAATGTAGCAATTGACTCATGTACACTGACAACCCTCTCCTCCTACCACCCAGCACTACAACCTGTGAGCAATGCACTTATATAGCCAAACTGGAAGCCAAGCTCTCTCCAGCCAAGACTGGACTAGACAGTCAAGAGGAGAGAGTTAACACCTGCACCACACCACACTCAACACATAGTCCTTCAAAACCCACATTACCAAAACCCACACATAGGAACACAAAGCACACATCCACATAAATGGAGGCTCTCAATAAAAATCTGCCCAAGCAACAGAGAGCTCCCAAGCTGAAACGCAGACAACCACCACCTCCCCAACACTACCCAAATGACACATAGCCCACAAAATCAATGTGCCACTCAACCTCAGCCTATAAGGCAAAACAACATACCCAACGCACTAGTCACAGGTGACTCTATAGTCAGGCACACTGATGTCCCACTCTCCAGGCTAAACAAGGAGAAAGTTACTGTCAGCTGCCTATCGGGTGCCAGGATCCGCCACATAATGCATGCACTTGGGTCACTCCACAACAAGTACAAATATGACTTTGTCATTGTCCATGTTGGTATGAATGACCTGAAACATATCTCCCTGGACTACATGAAAAGAGACATGGAGGAGCTCTCAGATCTTGTAGCCCAGGCAGGTATGAACCTAGCCCTGAGTAGCATCTTGCCATCACACAGAACGATACCACAGTACAAGAACAAAATGATTGACTTCAACAATTGGCTAAGCTTCTGGTGTCATTCTAAGGGGATCCAGTATCTGTCTGCCTGGGACAACATGGTCGACAGGCCACGATGCTTTGCCAGAGATGACCTGCACCTGTCACCCAATGGGATTCTGGATACTGGCTAAGGCTCTTGCCACCCCTATAGTGCCTTTTGTAGACAAGATTCAAATGCTAAATTCACTACCGTAACAGGCACAAGCAAGCAAACTTTGTGGGTAATGCTACTCAATGCTAGAAGTCTAAACCTCAAAATGCACTCACTCGAGGCCTTCCTTACAATGGAGAACATCGATGTCTGTGCAGTGGCAGAGACCTGGTTCAAGGCTCCAGAGAGCACCCCTGCATTACCAGGATATAACTCATACCACACCTTTTGGCCAGCTAGCCTGGACCGAAACACTAAAGGTGAAGGCGTGTCCATATTCATTAAGGATATCCACACATCCAGGCTAGTTGCTCAACATAATGCATCCAAAATTATCCAAGTGCAGCTAACACTGGGCAAGACTGCAATCTAAGATGTAGCTTCATATATTCAAAAAACGTGTTGTGGCAGTTTTCGATCTATATTTCAATAAATTGGACATTCTATTATTTGGTGGCATGATCATTTATCTAGAGAACGTGTAGTGGCAGTTTTCTACGTATTTCTACATCCACTAAACTTGATTGACTTCTTGAAACAGTCCCTAGAGCCGTAGATAAGGGCAAGGTAGTGCACACAGCCTATCTTGACCTCACCAAGGCTTTTGATACCATCCCCCACTCTGGAATTACAGATAAACACACTAAACTGGACATAAATCCCATGTCACAAGATGGGTTGCCAACTGGCTCACTGACAGAACTCACACAGTAAAAGCAGCCGACTCCAAGTCCGACTTCAGACCAGTGATGAGTGGAGTGCCACAAGGTTCGGTCCTGGGTCCTCTCCTGTTCGGCATCTACTTCTCTGAAGTGCAGGCCAGCACAAAAGATCTTTGGCTAACAAAGTTTGCAGATGACTGAAAACTGGGAGCCATAACAGAATCACCTAATGATGTAGACATTCTACAAAAGGGCCTCACAGAGACAGATGCTTGGTGTCAAAGTCATGGCCTCAAGCTCAATGCCAAGAAGTGCATTGTCATCCCCTTTGGGCAAAACTCGGTACCCATGAACTACCACATAGGCGGTAGCACACTAAACACTGAAAGTCTGATAAGAGACCTCGGGACACAGGTGGACAGTACTCTCTCCTTTGATAACCACATTGCCACAGTAGTCAGGAAATCCTTCCATGTGGCACACCTCATCACAAAAGGGTCTCCTCTAGAAAAAAGGAGGTCATTGTTCCTCTCTACTCATCCCTCATCAGACTCATTATAGAGTACAATGCCCTGTTTGGCATGTATCTCACAAGACAGCTACAACAATTGGAAAGGCCACAGAAATACCTCACTAAGAGGATTACCAGCTTCAAACAGATGCCATACGCAGACCATCTAAAAATACTCCAGCGCTACTCCATCGCATATCGCCTACTCAGAGGTGATCTCTGCCTAACATACAAAGCTATGTCAAACCCAGAGCTGTTGGACATGCTACACTTAAAGAAATCCCAATTTCTCTGAGCCACATGCTCCAGGGACCTAAACCTTGTCACCACAATAAATAGAACATGCTGGAGGGGTAGATTCCTGTCCTAGAGACTTCCCATACTTTGGAACAAACTACTCATTCATGTCAAGCAAAGCTCCTTATTGGCCCTCTTTATGAAAAATCTTGACGATTGGATGGGAAATAGAAAATTCCCCCTGGGGGACACTTCTGCAGCACTGCTTGACAGGAGCACAGAAAAATAATTTTCTTGGGTGGCAAAAGCCAAGGAACCTTTTTGGCTAGGCTTATGTAGGCCCCAGGGCCGATAACCTAGTACCTACCCATGAACCTATGATTGCTGGTGGCATGTCAGTTTAAGATATTTCATGTGAGATAGATGGTGGACGTTGAGAAGAGTAAAAGTTGAGCTAAATTTATCAGCCAGTACGTTAGCTACATCTTCCACTTCAGTGTAGGTAACATCATTTACAATCAGCTCAGTACATTGGAGTGCTATGCTCCTCAGATTATGAGCATAACTAAAAAAGGCCTTGTGATTATTGCTTGGATGGTTATTTTCACCTTGAACTTCACTTTGGTAGAGTTAATTAAGCACCTGAGTTGCTTGTTTAATTTAATGATGAGATCTCTATCATTCTGCACATTGCTCTTCTTACATTTAGCCAATAATCTGTTCCTTTTATTGTAAAATATATTTATAGTAGAGTTCCACTGGAGGGGGAGTTGTTTTTGTGTATGCCCTTTTCTTGTTTCTGTCAGGTATAGACGCATCTATGCAGCTGTTTACTTGCTGGTATGGTTTAGTGGTATATGTTTTCACACATACAGCAGAGTTCACCAAGTTTGGTGGGGATTTGAAACTTGCCAGTATATCACTTATGAGTATGTAGTTTCTCCTTCAATTTTATTGAAGTAAATTTTTTTTGTTCATATTGCAGCATCATCACTGGAGAAGGTAGAATCTTGCCCATTGTTAAGCTAATACCTGCTTGGGACACATAGTCTGTAAGATCCAGTATATCTCTCTTCATACAGTCAAAGGAGGTACATCTCAAGTCATTGACACCCACCCACATATATGACTTGAGTACTTGATAAGAGGTACATTTGTATATCTTACAATGGAGTCACCTATAACCAGAATGTTTGGTTTAACATATGCCTGCCTTATAGGTTTCACATTCATGATGCCGGTACTCCTTGTGCTATGTGAGTTGGTAGGCTTAACAGGTGGACAGTTCTGCTGAAGGTGCTTTGTGCCTGTGGTATTTGATATATTCTTCTAAGAAACATGCTTGTTTCCTGATGACTGTATGAAACATACACAGTATCACTGATTATTAAAATAAATGAATTTTGTAGTTTCTTTTAAGTGACAGCATCACATCTATGTAAAATGAATTTCATAGCCAGAGAAATGATGCTGCAGGTAGGAGGTGGTGAAGTACAGAAACAAGCACCTGGTGCAGCTGAAGGAGGTGCAGCATTTTATGCTAGGCAATGGTCGAAATATTCCAAGAGAAGATGTGTTAGGCATTTGAACTTTTCAACTGAATATCCTCTCTGCCTAGCTGACATCTTATACTCACACTGGAAAAAAATGACAAAATAAAAGAATGTGATGGCTACAAATTAAAGGGCATGCATTGGGATGTCTGGAAACATTACTCTTGTATCTTAATGTGCAGTTTGCTAGATGTTAGGGCTTTCACTAATCAAATTCTCATAGTAAGGTAACCAAGACTCCTAAGTTGCAAATGTTAAGACCTCATTCTTGCTGCTGTCTCATTGGGTAGTCCTGCCATCAATCTTTTTTTTTTGTCACTCAGAAAGACCACACCCTAGCAGAGTCATGTTTATTGATACAGCAGACTGATAAACGTGTCCATTAAATACTCAGGTATAATCATTATATTGCTTGTCAAAAATCTGCAACACACTTAATGCAATTCCACTTCCAGAACATTCTTTGTAAAGCAGCATCAGTGGTTAAAAAGATACAGTACCTTCTAAACATTATAGGTAGCATTTCATTGCTTGGTTTGACTTGCAGCACTCAAGTTTCTTTTAAATCAGGTTGCAACATGCCATAAATACTACCAAATTTGAATGGGAACATTATTCCAGTTAAGTAATTAGCAAATATTACATATTTCGAATTTTGAGATTACTGTTTTAAGTAAGAGCAAGTCTTAGACAATGATGTGAATATAAATTGCAAGAACAGTCCTTTTCCTGTAAACTCTTGTATCAGGAGGAAGGATATCACATAATCCATCTTTGATCTTAGATGCTTTTTTTTCAATTCAATATATTTTCCCACCATCATATCTACATTTTCAGATCTGAATTCTGCAAGCCAAATTCTTTCATGCTTGACAACTATCCTTGGGTAAAGATACAAGCAGATAAATTTGCAATACATATATTAGAAAGACCATTCAACATTTTATTATAGATGCACCACTGCAGATGTAACCTTTAGATGCTGTTTACTTTTTCTACATATTTCATTATTCCTGATTCTTCAGTGTCCCCTCCAGAGTATTAAATTTGCTGTTGGTTTTTATTCTAACTGAAATGGGGACCAAACTATGACCCACAGTGTTGATGCTAATTATGTTTCTCCATCATCAGATTTAGTGGAATTCATGTCAGAAGTATGTGATTTCTAAGACCCAGTGATATAATTTGCTATAGCCATTCATTAAGCACAGTTTCATAATTTACAGACTGAGTGCTTTATCTCTGTGCTACTTATAATGGGCTTTTAGTTAAATGTCGGTCAGGTATCTCAGTTGACATACATAAAATACATTTATTCTTTGTCAGCGATATAGAGAACAACATATGCTGGAAGACTTGTTTCATGCATTTTGTCTGTTTTTATAAGGATGTTGGCATGTCATTTGTAACACAGGTTCGTTAAGTTTCATAAATTATTTTTAGTCATCCACTGGAAGTTCAATTTGATTTTTAATTACATTGACATATACTGAAATATGTCCAGAGGCATAACAAACTACTGCAAAATTCTAGGTTTACTGATCATGGACAATAATGCTGTCATGCAACAGACAACAGTTGTGCTATGTGTAGTGCATGTCAGATCAATAGTTTTTGTAACCTTTATTTGTTAACCTAGGAAAAACATAAGACACAGATGTGTCTTTTCAGTGGCACTTTCTGGTTAAGTGACTTCCTTTCGGTTACAAAGTAGGCAAAATGAAAGTGATAGACTCAAACCCAGTACCACAGGATAAAGTTGATTAGGAGTTTATACCCGTAATGTTTTGCACGTAACTGAACAGTAGGTTGTAATGCTTGCTTTAAGTTTCCTGCCTTTCTGAAGCAATGCTGTGACATAAAGGATTAAAGCCCTTACTTTGGCCCAGGAGGCCAGGGTTTGATTAGGTGTCCGAGGTGGTGGCAGGGAGGATATATAGGCCCATCTACAGGGATGGTGATGTGTGCATGGGCACACAAAGTAGTAGGGGCTGTCTGGTGGAAGCTGGGGAGCTGGTTATGATATGCTTCACCTGAGGTGCTAGGATGGTTTGCACACATCATTTCTATGTGGAAGTATGAAGTGGTGTGGTAAGGTCTGCCTGTTGCATGACCTCCACGTGGACTGTCAAATGCACATGCCGAGTTGGAGAAACATAGTTAGTCATAAAGGGAAAAAAAGACCTTGTGGCAGATGTATGATCACCTCAACCCCAGGACATTCTTAGGATCTCTGTTAGCTCCAACTTGGCCAGAGAAAACAGCGGAAGTAGAAAAGGAAAGGTAGGCAGACCACCAGTGGATGGGGCACTGAGGTGGGTCATCAGAAAATAAAATCTTGTCTTACCTGCGTTAGTCTTGGAGGAAAAATGGATCAGGGTAGCACAGTTGTTTAGTGGTTGGGCAGCATAGTGCAGTGGTTGAGATCTTTGACTTGTAGCTGGGATCTAGTGTTCAGTCCTGATCTGCAGTCATTGTCTGTATGGCGCTTGCATGTTCTTCTGGTGGGTTTTCTCTGAGCACTCCAGTTTCCTTCCATTTCCCAAAACTTGCTGATTGATTGGCTACTCTAATGACTCCATATTTAATATATTAACCTTAGCCCTTGTGGCCTGGGGTGCAGCTGAAGAGTCCAGGATGACCAGTTCACTAACCTGGTTAACAAGTGTTTACATTTGGAATTTAATAAGGTAATTACTAGAAAGAGTTTCAGCAACTCTTTTCAGTTGGTGCAATGAAGCTCAGAGACTCCCTGCCATCCATTAGTACTCTGAAGTAACTAAGGCAGACAGCAAATTGGGCAGGAATGGAATAGAATTTGATTCTACTTCACCACATTCATTTCTGATTGATTATTGATAAAGCATACCTCTCACTTGCCTTTGATTTTGCAGACTACCCCTTTTTTCCCTTATATTTCTGCCATGTCCCTCATAAAATGTTTTATTTTCTGTTAAATTACTGAGGATTATAGTCAGTCGATAGTGCCAGACATAGTTTCATACTTCTTATTGCTCAGGAAATACATGGAAAACCAGTCATTCTATTAATGTTTTAAGTGAATTTGAGTAATATTTAAAAAAATATCCCTGATTTTTCCAATTTGTCCCATTACGTTTGGCTTTGTCCAGAAGTCTTGAGCAAAGAAGGTTAGAGATATGACCTTTCAGAACTTGCATTCTGAGGACAACAAGTTCACCACTGAAAAAAGGGTTTATGTTTTTTTCAGCTCTTAATTATTTTCAATCCGTGAAACAAAACTGGTTCCTTGGAGTAGGTTTTTGCATCTGCTGCCTGGCTGACTTTTCAGAAATACTAAGCAAGAAATGGCGATGTTGGCAGTTGCTTATGAAGCTACTTGCCTGAATTGTCACAACTCTGTTTTTATTAACCATGATTTCTCATGGTAGGGACTTCCCTGGGAAGCCATTTTTGTACCTTTTTAAGCTTTGGCAAAACAAACTGAACCAGAGGCACTCTAAGCCTAGTACATTAATAAGCTTACTGCTTAGTGTGTTGAAATTTCTTAAACTATTTTCTGTTTCTTCCAGCTTCCAATAATGAAAACAGAACTATGACTCCATTGAGCTGCAAGAAAAGAAACTGAGTCCTTGATTAGTTATGTGTCAGTGCTAAAACTAAACTACACTATAATACATTAAGTACAGAAGGCATTTTTTCCACCATGATGAAAGTGTGCACTAGGCGATGTCTGTCGTATCTCACAACATAGGTTCTAAATTAAATGCTTACGAGGTTGCAGAGCAGATTTGCTCAACATCAAATTATACCCTCCTACAGCAAGGCTGCATGAAGTAAATTTTGAGCATAATGATTAGTTGTGTCTCTTCCTTAGTGTGAAATTGCTCTCTGAAGAAGGTCATGTTGGACAAATCTCTTATCCCTGAAGTGATGCAACTGCAAACATGGTTTTCATAAGCAACTGCGTACAGCAGGTGAGGCCTATTGCATTGGAGCTTAAAAGGGCTTTGGCCACAACATAGATATAAGGTTTGAATCCTGATTCAAATTCAGTTTGTTATTCCAGAAGAATACAAAAAGTCTTGATGTTTCCAATTGAGATGTGAAGCTCGTAAAGAAAATTATAGTGATATGTTAAACAACACATATCCAGTCATGACATGGTGTTCATAGAATCAGCAGGTAGGTGGAAATGTATGTGCTTGTCTGAAAAGTGGGTGCAGTAGATACTTTAGTAAAATCATAATTTTTGTAGCATGACTCACTTTCTATTAGAACTCCTAGTAAAATATTTTAGCTTGGTAAGTGCTAATCCTAAGAAGAGTAATGCTGAAATGTCACTGAGTACTGTCCACGATTATCTGGCATATCATATGATTTACCAGCACCCCTCCCCAACACACCTCAGCTCAGTTTATTATTTTTGTTTTTTCTACAATCAATCCCTTTTTTTTATATCTGGGTTCAGACAAGCTGTGCAAAGCATAGTGTTGTGACACTATCAACATGTTACTTCAGCCTTTCCAGATATAATTCCAACATCTGCCCTATCAGGTAGCAGCTAGTAAGTCCGACTCTTCCCTATCAGTGAATAAGCTACAAGGCAAGATACTATCTACTATTGCACTTCTTTAAATTTTTTACTGATCTTACTGGCTTGCCTATAATTTTTCTTTTGCTTCCCTGCACTTAATACTATTTTGCTAGTCTACCTTTTTTTTGCATTCTCTGTGATCTTGTTGAATTTACTGCTATTTCTTTACTGTCGCTACTTAACTACATCACTACTGAAATATTCTCTGACATTAAATCATTGCCTGCTGCTAAAAGGATTTCCTTTTGTGTTGTTTGCAGTTACAGCACTGTTTTTTTTTTCACTTTTTCTGGATAAGAAGACCAACAGATTTAGCACAGATGTCAGGAGCTATGGTGCTGAATCTGCTCTGTTGCATGGGAAAAAGGTAAGTGCAGACCTGTTGCTTTCTGTTTAGGCATACTTATCTGATATTCATTTGCTCTTCACTGATTGGATGTACTGCTTGGTTCTGCGCTATTTTGTAGCTGGACTGTTGTTGTTATTAGACAACAGTCCTGGAGACCATTAAGGAGCCCAGCCCAAATTCCCAATTGCTCTAAAGCACTATTTGGTTAAGAGACTTGCTCAAGGGCACACAACGGGCCAAAGTACAGCTAATACTGCAAGTAGTAGTTCATTAATAGCTCATAGTCTTAATCTTCTTTGCTGCCACACTAAATTAGTGTTTTTTTTTTTTTGTCTTTTTACTGCATGATCAAGGTGGCTGTCTAAATGTAAATTTCTCTTGCAATGGCCAGGAATCAAAGCCAGGTCAGTGGCTTGGAAGGCAGCTATGCTCGCCACTTTATCACTATGTTTGGAATTTGCTTGCTACCATAGTATTTTTGGCACTTATCTTTTTTAATTGTGCTCAATGCTTTGCTCTGAAGCTGTTCATCATTACCATCATCATCGTCATCATCAGTACTTTTTCCCACTTGGGGTCAGGGTATCATGTCAGCTATCACCATCGCTCTCGATACTGTACCATTCTTCTACCTTCTTAATAGTCATGTCTGACACTCACAAGTCTTCTCTCATGCAATCCATCCATCCATCTCTTGGCTGGATGCCCTCATTTGGTCTTGCCTTCTTCCTGTCTCTCCCAAATCATCTTCCCAAATCATCTTCTGCTTTCCTGCACGTGTCCAAGACACTGTAATTTGTTCTCTTTGACCTTCTCTGCAATTGGAACTACTAACGTTTCTGCTCTGATGTTTTCATTTCTTCATTTGTCCCAAAGTGCGCACCCTACCACCTGTCTCAGGTACTTCTATCACCTCTAGCTTCTTCAGCTGATCTGTCTGTACTGCCCAGGTTTCTGT
Source organism: Protopterus annectens (assembly GCF_019279795.1). Lineage (NCBI taxonomy): Eukaryota > Metazoa > Chordata > Ceratodontiformes > Protopteridae > Protopterus > Protopterus annectens. Next base: position 825,735,584 of record NC_056741.1, on the reverse strand, counting down.
ACAGTACAGAAGAACTGGTCACACCACTGTTTTGCACACCTTACTTTCCAGCATTTCTGGCATTCTTCTGTTATACACTATCCCAGACACTCTGTGTCGGTTTGCTGCAGCTCTTCTGATTCTGTCTTTGACCTCCTCATTCTGACTTCTCCTCAACCACCCCTTCCAGATACTTGCAGTTGTGAATCTGTTCCACTATTTAACATTCCATCTCAAGTTTCAGATTCTTTTGATTTCCCTCATTTGTTGTCATGATTACCTGTCCTCTTTGTACTTAGCTTCACCCCATGCGCTTTCAGCTTTTCATTCCATTCTCCAATCATTTGGTGTCGCTCCCATTTAGAGTCTGCTTGTAATGCCGCATCACCTGCATATTGCAGCTTTGTAATCTTTCCCCTCTCACCTGTTTGTTAATATAGGCAATCACCAGTATAAACAGCAGTGGATTTAGAGCTGAAACCTGAAACACTCTCACTCCCACTGGGAACCACTCTGTGAGTCTGAACACCATTTGTACTTGTGTCATTGGGTCTTTGTACATAACCTGCACTAATTCTATCAATGTTTCTGGGGCTTCAAATCATAGCAGAGCTGCCCAAATCACCTTCCTTGAGACCTTTTCATATGCTTTATCCATCTCTAGGAATGCCCATTGGACTCTTTCTTCATCTCTATCTTCTTCACCCCTATATGTCTCACTGCAAACATTGGGTTTGTTGTGTTGCATTCTGATCTGCATTCGAACTGCTCATCTCCCATCTCACTTTCTAGTACTCTTATGTATTCATTCATCAATCATCCTCTCCAGCACTTTCATACAGTGTGACAGGAGTTTAATATCTCTGTACTACCCTTTGTTCTTTATATTGGCACTAGGATACTTATTCTTCAGTCATCTGGAATACACATTTTTCTCCATACCATTATTAGTACTCTCAGAAGCTATTTCTCCCCTAACTCACCCAACATCTTGATCATATCTGCCATGACCTCAGCTATGTTTACTGCCTTCCCTAATTTTATTTTCCTTAGTGCTGGAGTTATTCCTTATATCTGGGGATATCCTGCTGAGGATAGCCTAACATCCTTCAACATACAAAAGCCTTTACATCTTCCCAGCACTGTATGTCAGTTATCTGTCCTACATCCAAAGTGTAAGGTACATATGTATGACATACAGATGCCTAACCCTCAGAACTGAAGTGCTCCAGAAGAACCAGAACAACCCCAGAAAAACAATGACATGCCATCCAGGAAGGGAAACAGGAGGAAATAAGAATGAAAGAAGAAACCTCTTAGCCAGCAGTAGGGCAAGAGAAAAATACAAAGGGGTAGGGGGAGGGGCCAAATACTGCAATTGTGAGAAGTAGGACATCTATTGTTATGGTAAGAGCATACACAGCTGTACTATGTCCTTTTTCACAGCTGCAGTATTCCTTATACCTAGGAGAGTACAAATTCTGCTGGAAAGTATGGTAGAAGGAAGTCAGTGAAGAGCTGTCCAGAAATCCATGAAGGATCATGTTAGCAAATTCTGACAAGATTGTGAGCCCCCCTGCTTGCTGATGTACCACATCACTGTGATATTGTTTGTGAAAACCTTTAGATGACCTGGAACCTAAAGGGAGTGAAAGGCCTGAAGCATTAGGATTAAAGCCCTCCCCTCTTTGACACCAATGTAGTCAGATGTCTGTTGATGAGACCACAGACCCTGGGCTTTCAGATTGTTGGAGCAAGCTCCCCAAGCTTGATTTGATGCATCCTTGTACAGCTCTTGAGTAGGAAAAGGAATCAGAAAAGGCAGACCTGGATTTAGGGAGATCTGCTAAATCCACTGGTAGAGTTTGAATTGAGACTGAGTAAAAGAGGGACTGGAAACTCTAAAGGTGACATTGTTGGAGCCAGACAGTCTTGAGATACCATTTGAATTTTCTCATGAGGAGTTTCAGAAAGGAAACATGGGAATGGTGGATGCCATGAACCCCTATGACTGGAGGAAAATCCCTTGCAGGAAGAATCGGAAGAGGAAGAATAGACTGGAAATAAGTCAAAGTGAGGACCTTGTTAGGTGGAAGAGAAGCCAGCATTGGAATGGTCTGAATCTGACTACCCAAAAACACTTGGTCCTGAGATGGGAGTCAACAGTGACTTTTTGAGATTGAAAGTGAATCCCAGACTGTGCAGGAGAAGCATAGTGATAATGAAAAGAAGAAACAGAGAAAAGTAAACATTTCCTGAAGATAGGGTGAATAGGAATATGGAGGTAAGTGTCCCTCGAATCAAGGAAGACTAGAAAGGCCTGGGGAAGCAAAAGATAGAAAAGGGTGTGAAGAGTCAAGCTCCTGAAGGGAGGAAGGAACCTTGAGAAAGTTGTTGAGAAGGGCAGGTCCAGAATGGGCCTCCATGTCCCCTACTTTCTAGGAACTAGAAACATTCTGGAATAAAAACCTATTCCTTGTTGAAACAAGGGAACAGGTTATATGGTTCCCTGTTCTAGCAGATCCTGCAGGACCAGAGGAAAAAGCGGAAGCTAGCTAGAAGGAGGCTGTGGGAGACCAGAAAATAGAGGAAGGGATATCCAAGCCATAAATTAACCATGTTGGGTGATAGGCAGAGAACCCAGGCATCTGTGGTTATCTGCTGCTAAACAGGGAAGGGAAGCATTGGCCTGGGCACATGAGAATCTGTCATAGGATCATAGGATCATAAGAGTTTACTAGTCTAATGGCCCTGGTTCCCTTACAAGCCTAGCCAAGAATTTATCCCCAAAAAAGAAACCTCAGTCAGCATCTGTCACCCCTGTCAATGAGGGACACAGGTGGAAACCCTGGGACAAATTTGTGGTTTCCTATCCACTCATCAAGGTTGTACTTGAAGAGGGTCAGTGAGGTACTCTGTTTGATGTGGATGGGAAGTCTGTTCCAGAGATGGGGCAGCCTGTGCGAGACAAGCATGTCTGTCCAGTTGGTTTTGTTGATGTTGCATATTAGATTCAGGCCTTTTAAGCAGGTAATGCATGAGGAGTTAGACTTGCGGATATGGAGCATCTCTAATAGGGCAGGGTCCGAGATTACCTTGTAGGCGAGACACAGTCACCCCTGAGCAATATGTACGATACCGAGTAGAGTGAAAGTGATTTGAGCCTGTCCACATAGGACAGCTGTTGGAGGCCATGGATTCTCTTTGTGAAGTATTTCTGTGGCCTTTCCAGTTGGTGCAGATGTTTGGAGAGGTACATACCAAATGGGGTGCTATACTCAGTTATTGGTCTAATGAGGGAGGAGTATAGAGAGGTAATAACCTCCTTTTTTCTGGATGCAATTCCTTTACTTATGAGATGAACCAGGTAAAAGGCTTTTCTGACCACTGCTGCTACATGATGGTCAAATGTGAGACTGTTGTCAACCTGAGTACCCAAGTCTCTCACCACAGGTTGTGTACTTAGGGGGCTGCCGTTGATGTGGTAATCAGTAAGGGCCATGTTTTTGCTGAATGGTATGATGATACTTTTTTTTTTGCATTTAACTTGAGGCCATGACTTTGGCACCAGTCATTAGTTGCAGTGAGACCCTCTTGCAGTATGTTAACATCATTTGGGGAGTCAATAACGGCACCCAACTTACAGTTGTCCACAGACTTGGTCAGCCGCAGGCCTTTTGTCTTTGCCTGGACCACTGAGAAGTAGATGCCAAACAGTATGGGTCCCAGGACAGATCCCTGGGGGACTCCATTAGTGACAGGTCTGCTATCAGAGGTGGAGGTGCCTATTTTGACCTTGTGGGTCCTGTCAGTAAACCAGTTATCCACCCACCTGATGAGACAGGGATTTACGCCAAGTCATGTTAGGTTTTTGATGATGCTTGAGTGGGGGATTGTGTCAAAGGCCTTGGCCAAGTCAAGGTAGGCTGAATGTACTGACTTTCCCTCATCCAGCACCTTGGTGACAGTCTCAAAGCAGTCAACCAGGTTCAACAGGCAAAATTTGCCCTTGACAAATCTGAACTGGGTGTGGTCAAGTGCTTGGAGATTGCCTATGTCCTTTTTTATGAGATCCGGAATAATACTCTCCATGGCTTTACAGATCAGACTTGTCAAGCTAATGGGATGGTAGTTTCTAGGGTCAGTAGTGGCACCACCTTTGTGCAAGGGGAAGACAATAGCAGTTCTCCACTCTGCTGGAATAGGGTGCTCAATGCAAAGCTAGTTTTTGCTGGAAATGGTGCAGAATACTGCCTGGGATACTATCAGGCCCCATGGAAGCTGTGTTCTTTGCCTTGGATAGGGCCTTTAACACTTGATCTATGAAGATGTGAGGTGCGGGATAAGTATTGGGGATGTTGAAATGGCCTTTGGGGAGGACAGGGGGTGAACTTTGCACTGAACCTATCTGCTAGCAGGTTGGCTAAGTCAACAGGATCAGTGTAAGTGCTACCTTTAAGTATTAATTCGGAACAAACCTGGGATTTACCACGGAGGTTCCTGATATAACTGAAGAAGGCTTTGTTGTTTCCCATTGTTTCAGAGGCTAGTTTTGATTCATAATTGGCTTTGGAGGTTTTCACTAGTGATCTAATTTGCTTACTGAGGCTAAGGAGGGAGTTTTGGGGAGGGGAGGCTGGATGTCAAATAGTGGCAGGTTTATCATGAAAAGAAGGTAAGGAGGGAAATCTGCCTAGAAACCCTATTACCTCTAGCAGGTTGTCTAGGCTGCCTATGGACAAAGGTAGGTTTCAAATGATAGTTTCACTGGAACTTAGGTACAGGAGAAACAAAAATTTGTCTGAGGCCCTGTGTATCCTTGTCCATATCCTGCAGGGCTTTAAACAATTCTACAGCAGCACAAAAAGAATCAGATTATCTAAGGGAGAATGTAAAAGTTTGGCCTTAATATCCTCAGGTAAAGCCTGCAGACATAACCCGGAATATCTCCTCATGACAGAGACAGATGCAGCTACCCTAGATGAAGCATCAGCTGTATCATAGCTGCATTTAATGGAATGGTGAGCTACCTGAGAGGCAAAACTCAGTAGAGAGAGAGCAGAAGTCTTACTGTCCTAATCAGGGATGTTGTTCAACAACCCCCCCCCCAATAAAACTGGGATAGAATAGCTAGGGCATATCTAGTCATGTGGGTCTGATAATTAATTGCCCTAAAACCAAAGTAGCAGAAGTACACACTTTTTCCCTATACCCCTCCATAGCATGGATCTCTTTGTTAGAAGGCAGAAGCTTGGAGGAGGAAAGCAGTTTGGATGGCTTATCTATAGACATGGAAACAACAGCAGGATCAGAAGATGCACACTCTTTGTGAGGAACATTAGCTACAGTAGCCACATTTTGTTTTCTGTTTCTTTCTTAAGGGAACATCTGTCTTGACAAATATAGGAGGTGCACACCCCTGCCATAATTCAGTGAGAGTACCAGGCACCTCTTCCCTAACTAAAATTTGGGGAATCCCCCTAGGCACTTCAGATATAATCAGCTATGGTTCCCCCTCAACATCTGTACTAGAAGTATGCCCAGCTTCATCAGAAATGCGAGTAAGCAGTTCCTTGTCCACCTCTAGCAGGTCCATGGCAGAAGAAACTGGCATCACCACTCCTCAGTTCTCCGGTTCTTCATCCAACCTGAAGGAGATGTCTTATTGAGGCTGAACAGCAGCAGATTCAGGATGAGCTTTTTTAGCTTTTTTAAGAGGTGGTTAAACTTCGCGGTAGCCGGATTTGGCCAAGGTACCCTGGGCTAATAAATTCAGATGTTGGGTTTCCAGATATACAGAAAAGGAAGAGAAACAGCTCTGGAGTGTCTTAGGGGACAAATGCCTGACAAATATCACACTGAGTATGGTAGTCCATAGCACCCAAACAAAAAATGCACTTCTTGTGTTTGTTTTTAAGGGGAATTCCTCTCACACTACAAGAAGAAAAAAAGGAAAGGAATGAACCCCAATGGGGCACTTATCTGTAACAGGCTCAGTAGAAGAACCAGCTCGGCAAAAGGTATACGGATCAAATTCATAACGTGTTCAGAATAGTGGCAAATACGTTCTGAGAATCAGGCATCCATACATCACTTATGTACCTTACATCTTGAAAGTAGGATATATGTCTGATGTATGATGTTAGAAAGGTGTAAAGGCTTTGATATGCTGGCCGGACATTACGCTATCCTTGTCAGGATAGTCCCGGAACTAAGGAGTACTTCAACAGTGATAAGGAAGAACATTTTGCAAATCATTGCTGGAGAAGTCCAGCTGAATAAGCTATACAGGACTTGACTATATTAGGACAAATCTACTGTTATCAAAACTATCTCTTTGGACATGTCTTCCATCTCTTGAAGAATCATCCATCAAAAAGTTTTTAATAATTTTCCCATAGTCACATATAACACCAACTGTACACCACATCCACCTACTGTGTAGTTCTACCACTACATGGCAGTCCTCCTTCTCAGAGCACATCATTTCATGGGATTTTCAATCCCCCCCCATTCCTCTATTTTTAGTATTGCTGTTTATTAAGCAATGCAGTATTCAGTATTGGCCGTATGAATACTAGAATGGGGAGGAAGGACTGATGTTGCAGAGACATGATGCAACATTCAGACAGACGACAGACTACTGTCTGCTGGTTTTAAATTGTATGTGGTTAGAATCATAGAATCATTGAATCTACAAGGCATCTGGGCCATGTGGCCATTTACTGCTTGCCAGTACCCACCTTTAGACCTACCTCCTTTTTCAAAGATTGATAGGCCAATCATACGTGTAGTGACATTATAAATACCTATCCAGCTGTCTGATTCATTCACACTGCTTTATCTGGAGAGGAAGTTTATTCCAGAGAAGGGGTAGTCCCTGCTTGACAAATCTGTCTCTTCACCATGATTTCTTTCTTTGCTGAAGCAGGTTCATGTCTCTGGTTTAGGTGTTTGCATAAGCGTTTCATTTGTGGAGAAATAAGAAGTCTAGGACTAATGGATCCCTAATGGCTCAAAAAGCAAGGTACAGATTGCTTCAAAGGAGTCTGTATGACACTTAATACAGGGACAAAGCCTCCAGCCTCTCTTGATAGATCAGGTCCTTTAGTCCCATGATCTTTTTGCCAGGAATCTTTGGGGTCTCTGTAACTGTCTGACATGTTTAATAAGATTCATCTCGAAGGTGACACAGTATTTTATGATGAAACTGATCAGTGCAAAATACTGAGGGATCAGGACTTCTTTGGACCTAGAAGAAATGCCCTTTGAGATTAGCTGTTCCAGTTTCAGTATAAAATGCTTATTTCCTGACAGATGATATATCAAAAGGGAAAAAAATTGCTCAAAATATATGAAAAAAAATAGTTGTTCTTTTGCTAGGGACAAGCCCCCTACACCCCACAAATTTATGTATAGCAACTCCACAGTCACACAAACTCATGGATGAAATCTACCTAAACAAGTGAATCATTGCTGGTGCACAGTTTGAAACCACTGTGGCACTGATTTCCTATGGGAAATAGAGTTTGGCGCTATGCCATTCATCTTTTTTCTTTTATTTGTGCTACTGATACCGGAAAAATATAAACATTGGATATGTGTAGGGGAGCTGCTGTGCCAGATAAACGATTTTCTGACCACTTTTGCACCACGATGGTCAAAGAAGAGAGAATTATTTAAACATGTTCTAAGGTTTCTCACAACATTTTAATTTTGGAGTGTGGCATTTTCTATCCTATAAGTTAGGTGGGGGATTTAGTTGACAAATGCAACAGTATTGCATTTGTTAGCATTTAGTTTTAGCCTGCTTTCAGTGCACCAGTTCTTAACATGTATAACTTCACTTTGTAAATTTTGCATATCAGAGGAAGATTCAAGCACAGCACCTAATTTACAATTGTTGGCAAACTTGGTTGACCAGAGTTCCTGATTTTTGATTTGGAGATCAGAAAAATATATGCTGAATATCAAACATCCCAGCACAGATCCCTGTGGCATACTAATGGCTGCTTTCACTTTCTCAGGGCATGCCTGACATCCTGATAGTGTGTTTTATGTCCCTCAACCTATTTGCTGTCCATCTAACTACACAGGGATTGATTTGGAGTGCATTAAGCTTGTGGTATAATATCAAATGCTTTGGCACGGTCATGGTATACTGTATGGACAGAATGACCACTGTCCAAAAATTGTATTTCCCTGTCAAAAACAATTACCAGATTCATTAGACAGGATCTGTCCTTAAAATTAAACTGCTGGGGTCAAGTCTTATAATCTGTTTTATATCATTAGTACGTCTGTTATTACTCATTTGATTGGCCTTGCAGATGAGACTACTCAGGCTGATAGGTCTGTAATTCCTAATGGTTCATGGTGGGGCTGCCATTTTGAAAAGGCATCCCAAACTGCTGGGACAATGTCAGTGGATAAGTTAGGTTGAATAGTTTTAATTGTTGACCCACCAGCAAATGTGTGGTGTTGCTTCGAAGGCGGTCTGGTATGCTATCAGGTCCCATAGAGGATGTGTTTTTACTCTGGAAAGTTCTTTTAACAAGTGTTCTTATGTGATGATAGTTTTAGGTCCTTAGGTATATTTGTTTTTTATATAGTTGTCTCTGGTGTGAAGTTGTTGTCAAATTTATTTGCCATTATATCTGCAATATCCACTGGACCATAGCAGGTGCTATTTCAAAACTTTCTGACATAAGCAAGGAAGGATTTTTAATTATCCCTAGCTTCTGATGCTAGCCTATGATCATGGGAAACCTTACTTTTCCTGATGGTGTTTTTAGTACTTTGGATTGCCTTTTGATGTTAATCTTGATTTGTGGGTCTTTAATTTTGCTGTATATCTTAATGATCTTTTTCTCTTATTGCGTTGCTAATTTTTTATGTGCAGATTACGGGACTGGCTTTTACAGCTGAATGGCTGTTTGGTTTTATGCAATGATCTAACAGTCAGAATCTAGACATTTTAGGTGACATTAGAATCTTCCTGTTACCAAAAGATTTAATTGCAATGTGAACATCACAGAATAGCTCCTCAGTGGTCAAAGAATACCAATAACCTTCTTGGAATAAGCTGATTTTCCTCCCGTAAATCTTTGCAGCAAAAAAAGCAAATTGAGAAAAATGCAGGAGGTGGACTCCATATGCAGAACATGAAACCAGTGTATGCAACACTTTTATAGCTTTATGTAGAATTCTGTAGCTCTTCTGTATTACTGCAATGGTTATTAGGGTGCACTGGGTATACGTATGCTGTGATTGTACCACAATGTTTGTGGTCTGTGTGCACGTCTGTGTGTCGTATGTGCAGTTTTGTTTGTAAGTGAAAGAGCACCTTACCTTTTGCACAAAATAGCCATGAACTGTTTATATGTTGAATGGAACTCCTTTATCATGCAATGCATGCATTACAAATGAGCAACAGACGTTAAAGACCTCTTCTGGCAATGGCAAAACATGCTCTGTGTTGAAGAAAAGGCAATAAACAGCTATCCAGACTACAGAAATTCCACTTGCCAGTTACTGTGACAGTCTGACTGTGTGGAAGCAAACATATGCAAACTAAACTGACCACATTAGATGCTGCCAAATTTTGATGGATGAGAAAATATAGACTTCCTCATATCTTCAAGAATTTTGAATCCCAAGTTTACTGTATCAAACTAGAAATAAAAGCAGAAGTTTTATCTAGACCAGGAATAAAAATGGAGACCTTTTCCTTGAATTTAAGTTTTTTTAACAGTCACCTGGAGCACAGGCAGATAAAGTGGTGATTTCTGTAGCACAGCTAAGACAAAAGTACTGGTAATTCCAAATAACACTGTGAGCAACAAAAACAATAAAAAAACTAATTAGTTACAGCATCTACAACACAGAAAGCTACTGTGTCTGAGTGTTTAAAGATATGCAGGCCTATCTTCTATCTTTTCTTTGGTAGTGACAGTTTAAGACCGGTCAAATACTAACTTAAAATGTAATCCTAGCCATCTATATATTAAGAAAGTGAACATTTGTAGAATTTTTAGTCATAGGGGTATATTTGAGAATGCATGCAAAAATTCATGTTTGAGATGTTGCTCCAGAGATCAATTAATAAAGTTGTTTTGCATTGTGATGGTTATTCCTTACATAGCCCTGTTTCTTCTTCTAAGGAAAAGTGTTGCTGTTTTTAAACTTCTACATTACTATATTTAAACACACACACATACACACACACACACACACACACACACACACACACACACACACACACACACACACACACACACACGTCACAACTATACATACATACATTTGCTTCCATGGCACTTCAGGAATTTTTTTTTTCTTGTTGAAGAGCCTTGTTATGTTGTATCTTTTGGCTTTTCCAGGTTAGGGGTCGCCACAGCAGAACTCTGGTCCGCTAATGATTGGCAGTAGATTTTTACGTACCGAGCTGCCAGCTCTGACGCACAACCTTCAACGAAGGTATGCCCATTCACACGTCTCCACACAGAAGACGCTTTAGCTGAGAATCGAACAGGACAATGTCTTACTGTGAGGCGACAACGCTACCGCAGCACCACCACTGCAGTATATAAATACAAAAAAGTCATATGGGTAAGGGTATGCATTTAGAGAGAATTCTTTATTTTGGCTTCTGGCACCAAATAAAATTTCATGAGCTAAATATAAGGGCCAGATTCCAAGAGAGTTACTCTCAGTGTAAGTCTACCCTGATTCTGAAAGACCTGTTCACAGTTTGTGGTTACCCTGAGAGCAAGTCTTTTGGAATCAGGCCTTCAGTCATTAGACAGTTTATAATCTAATCTGAATTAGGATTGTGTGCTATTATTTTGCCAATTCATTAATTAATTTTGGAAACCCACATGTCCCAGAGACCACTTTTCTGGCATGGTTTAATGGGTGACGCCACATTGGGATATGCAGGGACACATTCCCTAGTTGTAAAGTAGTATGCTGTGGTGAATTACCCAGTAGAATTCTAAGACTTTTATTTATAAGTTTTGTTGTGTGTATGTATACATTTAAAAATAAATCTGCCAGCATGCCCATAAATGTACAAAAAAATCTCCATCTGTCTCCCTCATGATTATAGTAATATGACATGGGTTTCCTACCTATGTCCTATTATCATTCAGTCTTTCCTAACCATCTGTGGCTAACAGCAACTGACTGCAGTGCTTTCCTGACAATCTCTAGTCAAATGACTAGAGAGAGTTGTTGTCGTTGTGTCTTTCGGCTTTTCCCGGTTAGGGGTCGCGACAGCGGAACTCCGGTCCACTAATGATTGGCAGTAGATTTTTACATGCCAAGTTGCCAGCCCTGACGCACAACCTTCAACGAAGGTACACCCATTCATGCATGTCTCCACACAGCAGATGCTCTAGCTGAGAATCGAACAGGACAACGTCTTACTGTGAGGCGACAATGCTACCGCAGCACCACCACCGTACTGGGTGGGAAATGCAGACTCACAGATCTTCAATGGCAGCTTTTTTTTTTAATCAGGTATGTGTTTTAGACTTCACTTTGGTTTAATTTCCGCCACTGGCAAGAAAGTCAGATAGAACTGTGGGCAGTGATAACAGTACACATTGCCCCCAGCAGAATATTTTTTTTATTTATTTTTACTAAGATTGGTGTGAAAGACAGAAGTGTGGGCACACCTCTCATCTATCCCTGATTTTGACTTGTGTTTTGATCTGTTCCTTGCAAAACACCGAGAACTACAGCCACCATACTTATCAACTGTATCTCAATATGAGGAATGGTTCTCATTTTGAGTCTTAAAAATTAAGTGATCCACTCTGCTCCTACTTTGAAAGGGTTTGACATACATTCTTTGTTAAGCATGTTTAACAAATATTCATGGTAAGTAATACTGAATAATACTGAATGATATTAATTTATTTAAAGAACTTTTAAGTATGAAGGGGCAGTAAACAACCATGGTGTAAGCTTCCTAGCTGAAGTTGCTTGTCAGTGTGAATATTTTGCAGATTTGTTCCACATTTGGGGTATGGAATGCCTAGAGCCATGGCCGTCACTAAATAACAACAGACATTTGAGCTTCCATATATTTATTTATTTACATTTGTTTACCGGGAAAGTCCAACTGGACACAGGTCCTTTTTCAGCGGAGGCCTGGGGAGAAAAGCTCCACAGAATAAAATGACATAATAAATGATATACAATCTAGTCAAGGTAATTTTACAGCATTGATGATAATGACATGACTAAATACAAAAGCACATTTGTTAAAGTTTAAGTAGAGCACACTTACAATCACAGATAAGAAATAGGCAAATGCCTAGTAATACAATTTGTCTAACAGCTACAGTTAAGAATAATAGAGAATGATTAGTAAATCCTGGATTTAGTCGGGGGTTTAGGCAAGGCCAGAGCCAGAGAGTATTTAGATGTGATTTAAGAGCAGTCTTAAAAAGATGGCCAGGGAGGGTAGTTATGGTAGTTGGAAGGTTGTTTCAGAGCTTGGATATAGCACAGGAGAACAATGCTTCACCTGCTGCGTTTTTGGCTTTGGTGACCTGGAGCAGATTTTTATTGCAGGAGCGTAGGGGTCTGCAAAAGTGGTGGGGTTGGAGAAGTGTATGAAGTGATGGGATTCTGAGAGGGTGGTTTACAAGTTTATAAGCAAAGGTGAGTTGAGTTACGTGTAGGAGTTGAGGGAGCTCTAAGGGAGACACATGGTGGCTACGGTAGGTGGCACAGGTGGCATATTTTGTGATTTTATTGTAGCAGGCTTCGAGTTTATTTAGGTCTGACTGTCTTAAGAGTTGTAAGGATGGGTGATGCATAGAGTAGGGTGGATATTAGTTGGGAATTGGCGATAGAAATTTTAGCTGGTTTGGTGAGATATTGGTGGTTTCTGTATAGGGCACACAGTTTTTGGTGAACTTTTTTATTGTTAGTGATATGTGGGCATCAAATCTGAGATTGTTGTCTATCTGTACACCACGTAGTTTGGTGTGGACTGTTGGTGAGATGGAGATATTATCCTTGGCCTGGATATTGAAGTGGGGGGCATTTGTGGTGGATTTGGTGGGTTGGAATATGAGGAGTTTGGTCTTGTTTGGATTGAGGAGGAGCTGAGCATTAGATAGCCAGCTTTCAATGGAAGAGAAAGATTCTACATATTCTTTACAAAAATACATGCTACTGCAAAACCAGTTATTCTAAAACCTTTCTCAATATCTGTTAGTCTACCAAAATATAAATATATGAGATTGATATTTAAAACCTGTCAATGATTTTCCACCTTTGTTCCCCATTATTTTTGGCTTTGTGCCTGATTCTTGAGCTAAGAAGTTGAGCACTATTGGTGGTTGGGTGAGATCCCTATAGCAATACCTTCAACCCTGAAAACAATCACCCTATAACAACCCTGAAGCAGTGACCATAAACACATTACCATGTCTATTTTCCCCTAATTTTGTCAATCACAGCTGGCTGCTAGAAGTGGTTGTTTGGGGATGGGAATAGATTTTAAATTTTGAGTGTTAAAACTTCCATGTTCTGTGCAGCTACACATTGAAAGGGTCTGTCACATATTCATTGTTATGATTTTTTAATAAATAGCCATGGTACATAATAATGAAGCATAATAGTTAATCAAAAGAACTTCTTATTTTTTGAAATTGTTAGTTGATATTTCATAGTTTTCCCATTTGTTACACAGTGTCTAAGGGAATCTTCCTTTCCATGTTTATGACTTAGAGAATTGAGGACTATAGGAAGCAATCAGTGGAAGAAAGCAAAAGCAGGCTGAGACTGATCACATTAAAGTAACCATTGCTGTGAAATGGTGGGGTTGAGGATTGAGCTCACTGAATACCTCTCAACCACTTAGAGCAAAATATCTGGACATAGCCATAAATAATGGGGGGGTCAAAGGCCCCAAAATAGGGAGAATTGTTTTTAAATACTGCTTTTACAAACTTAAAAAGTTGATAGAATAACAGGTTTTGTATTAGCATGAATTTTCTGAATGGTATGAAGTCTGAAACTCAAATATATATAATTTTTTCTGACTTCATTCTTTAATGATTTGCTAATTATTTGCCAGAAAACCACAGTTTTATGTAAAATGGACTAAAAATATGAGGCAAAAATCTGACATTCTGCAGAAATCTGTACAGGTGAGAGGTAAGCGCCCAAACTAAAGTACATTATTATAGCTCCTTGTTCTTTTTGCTGTTTATGGCACAAAAACAGATAGACCTGAGGCCAGTGGTGACTCTACACACTGCCCACAACACAAATGCACCTATATTTATTTTTTTATTTACTTTTATGGCAATAAACATGGGATTGTGATGCCCTGTCCTAGCAGATAGAATTGCGTTACTGTGGCTTTTATGTTCTTCGTTTTCTTCTTAATGACACATCAGAAGTACACAGAATGTGGGTATGATTTTTTGGGAGACATTGAGCTTTATCTGCATTTTTTCAACTGCCTCAAAAATGAACTGAAAGCACGGTGCCAAAAAGTACTAGTAACAAAAAAAGTACCCAGGAAGGGTAAAAAAACAGCAACACACAGCTTCAGTGCAAAAGTTTAATATGAACCACACCAACACAAACACTTTCACAAATATCACTGCGTTTTCATCCCTGGTATACAGACTTCATCAGATGCAGACAATCAACATTACACAACTTATATGCTCCCCCTCATTACCCTATTAATACAATGAAATAATGCTTTCTTGAAGCCTTCTATGAGAAAAAATATCCACTAAGGAATACGTGTAAAAATGTGAAAGTGTTTATGTGTTGGCATGGTTCATATTAAACATTTGCATCGAAGCTGTGGATTGCTGTTTTTTACCCTTCCTGGGAACTTTTCTGGATTTTGTTACTAGTATTTTTTTAAACTGAATTTAACTGTTTTACTGCATTAATTTGTGCCATTTTGACTGTTTTTTGTCATGCCTGTTTCACTATCTGCACTTGTTTTGCACTGTAATATTGCTTAGCTAGCATAGTCTAGATCCAGACTTGCGAGTCTAGCCTGCTTTTGATACACTTGAACTGAAATCCAGCCATTTTACATTATGAAGGGCTCCACTGCAGCCTTGTGGCAGAAGAGTATGGATATTGCCCTATCTGAGCTGGGGATTGCTGGAGGGAGGCTCATTGTGTGATTTACTATTGGCAGACTAATTTTAAACTGTTTAATTTTGCCTGTATATAAGCCTCATGTTTGCACATAGCTGTGCACCATGCAATGGGGTTAGTGGTGCCCTGTAAAGATTAAAGTACCTAGAAGCTATTTCATTCCTAGATGTCTGTCAATTGAACCCTTCCAAGTTTCTCTGCTGTATGTGGGCGACTCAGCTGTGCACCGCGACACTGTGGGCAACTCAGCTGAGCACTGATTAGTGTCACCAGACTATTTCATCCCTAATCCTTTACAGAATAAGCCTCCTTGTTGGTTAGTTGAGTTAGTCTTAGAGCAAAAGCTTATCCAACTTGCCCTCTCCCCAACTAGTACTTACAGTTTAACCTGCTACAATGGACAGCCAGTTTCCTAACATTTCACCAGCCAGCCTAATTAACATGGGCATCCTGGGGCAATGTAGTAACTGATTTGCTCCTACAGCAAACAAATACAGTATGTGAGAAATGCAACTATACCATGGAAATGGAATCTATCCTCCTACTAACAATAAACAAGACATCAAACAGCACACAAACTTCTCTCAGCACACACACCTCTCCCAGCACATACACACTTCTCCCATTGCACACACCTCTCCCGGCACACACACATCTCCTCTTACACAAGACAAGGTCAAGTCACATAGACCGACATATGCAGAGGTATTCACTAACAGCCTACCAAATGAACATAGACCTCACAAGTGCAAACAAATCACACATACTGGAACCCACACAGATCCCTTTACACATAGCAACACACATACTAGTGTCTCAGCAAATGCATTCCTAAATTAAAACATCTCAAATTCTAATGTCCTGGTCATATGTGATTCCATAGTGAGACACACAGATATCCCCCTCACTATGCTGGGCAAGAAGAAAATCATTGTTAGCTGCCTGTCAAGTGCCAAGATCCATCAAATCACACATGCACTCAAGTCAGTCAACAACAATTACCGTTATGACTCTGTCATAACACATGTTGGAGTGAATTGAGATGTGCCTGTATGGACTATATGAAGAGAGAGATGACTGAATACTAAGTAGAATTTTATCTTCACCCAGGATGATACCACTATACTGACAAAAATGACTGACTTCAACAATTGGCTTAGCTTCTGGTGTCAATCCAGGGGGATCCAGTATCTGTCAGCCTGGGAAGACATGGTCGACAGTCCTTGCTACTTTGCCAGAGATGGTCTTCACCTGTCTCCTCAAGGCTTTCAGATACTGGCAAAGACACTTTCCTCTCCCATAGTGCCTTTTTTAGGCAATGTCAAAACAACAAAATTTTTGACATAAAGGAATCCACTTTGGACAAACTCAAGGTTATGCTGCTTAATGCTAGGAGCCTAAACAGAAAACTGCACTCCCTGGAAGTACTCCTCACCTTGGAAGATGCTGACATGTATGCAGTCATTGAAACTTGGTTCAAGGCTGCAGAGACCACCCCCTGTCATACAAGGCTACAATGCCTTCCACATGTTCAGACCCCAAAAGGAGCATGAAAGAACCAAAGATGAGGTGAATCCATCTTCATTAAATCAAAATACACCTTGAGAATAGTTAAACAGTATGACTCTCTGGAGCTACTCCAGGTACACAAAAATATAGGTAAAACACCTTACCACATCATCACTAGCTACAGGTCAGCCACCATGAAACAAGAGAAACACAATGATTACCTGGACTTGCTAGAATCACTTCCTATACAGCCAAACACTTTGGTCATGGAAGATTTCAACTATCCTTCCATAGAGTGGACAACATACATGAGCACAAATGCGATCATCCTGAGGTTTCTGGACTGTTAATTTATATGCTCTGGAACAGTTAGACTGCACCTCTACAAGGGGCTTGAGTGTCCTGGACTTGGTACTCACCAACATGGGGGGTTACTGCACTACTCTCTGTGTGTTGCTCTCCCTGGTAAGGTCAAACTATATATCTGTCTCATCTGAAGTAAAGATCAGACCTGACACCCCCACAGTATAAAAAAAAA
Source organism: Protopterus annectens (assembly GCF_019279795.1). NCBI lineage: Eukaryota > Metazoa > Chordata > Ceratodontiformes > Protopteridae > Protopterus > Protopterus annectens. Next base: position 825,718,402 of record NC_056741.1, on the reverse strand, counting down.
CTGAAAAAGTTCTCCAAAGCAAACTTTAGCTTACTAAGCAAGGGTATAAAAAGTTTCAAAGCCCCTGCTAACACAACTAACAATGACTCCTATGCAGAGAAGTACAAAGATGCCCTGTATAGACATTTAAACAACTGTATAGACTTGGCTGTACATGTCAGGGTCAAAACCAGTTCCTTCCGAAGAAACAGGCCACCCCGGTGGACCGCAAGTATAAATAGGTTTTATAACAAACAGGGTGGACCGCAAGTATAAATAGGTTTTATAACAAAAGAAAGAAACTGCTATCCAAGAACAAGAGGGAACTTACTCAGCAGAGGAGGAATACCCTCCACACCTTGAACAAGTAAATTAGATATTTTGTAAAGTCCTCTAAAGCTAATTATGAAGCTAAATTAGCATTTGTAGCTAAAGACAATCATAAGGTTTTTCTTTAGCTATGTCTAAAATCTCAAAGGGAATGCCCAGCTACGTGTGAACTGATAATGGATGATACGACTGACAGTGAACCTGAAGAAATTACCAACCTGCTGGCAGACAGATTTAGCACAAATTCTACCCCCCATCCCCACCAGACATACCCCAAAGCATCCCTATCACCAGTTCACTATCTAGCATCTCCAAAGAGCAGGTCATATCCACTCTCTCCAAGGCCAAAAACACGGCCTCCTTTGGACCAGATAACATCCCAGGTTGCTTACAAAACAATGTAAAACAAGACCTAGTGTAACTGCTTGGCATTCTCTTCAACCATAGCCGGAGCACTGTCTTTGTTCCAGCAGAGTGGAGAACAGCAAGAATCCCCTAACACAAATGGGTCCATCAACTGACCCTGTGAACTATAGAACCATAGGTTCATAGGTTCATAGGTGTGTACTAGGCTAATAGCCCTGGGGCCTTTACAAGCCTATCCATAGGATTATCCTGGCATTGTGCCACCCAACATTAGTTCCCAGTGCCTCTGTCGAGTAGAGCCACTGGAGTTATCCCCAGGGTGAATTTTCTATTTCCCATCTACTCATCAAGATTTCTCTTGAAGGGGGCCAGTGAGGTGCTCTGCTTGACATGTATGGGAAGTCTATTCCATAGCATGGGCAGTCTCTGAGTTATGAACCTGTCCCTCCAGTACGTTCTGTTGATTGTGATAATGAGGTTGAGTTCTCTAGAGCATGTGGTGCGAAGGGATTGGGATTTCTTCAGATGTAGCATTTCTAACAGAGCCGGGTCAGACATGGCTTTGTGAGTTAAGCAGAGATCGCCTCTATGTAGGCGATATGAGACAGAGAATAGTTGGAGTTTTTTTAATCTGTCCATATAGGACAAGTGTTTAAAGCCTAGGATCCTCTTTGTGAGGTACTTTTGCGACCTTTTCAGTTGTTGCAGGTGTCTAGTGAGGTACATGCCATATATGGCATTGTACTCGATGACTGGCCTAATGAGGGAAGAGATGTGCCACATAGAAGGACTTTCTGACCACAGTGGCAATTTGGTTATCAAAACAGAGGTTGCTGTCAAGCTGTGTTCCCAGATCTCTTATAACGCCTTCTGTGTTCAGTGGACTATCATCGATGTGGTAATTAATGGGAACCGGGTTTTTCCCCAAAGGGGATGATGACACATTTTTTGGCATTGAGCTTAAAGCCATGGTTCTGATACCAGTCGTTGGTCTCAGTGAGGCCATTCTGTAGGATGTCAACATATCTTGGGGAGTTAATAATATCTCCCAACTTGTAATCTTCTATGAACATTGTTAGCCAGAGTCCCTTTGTGTTGGCCTGGACTTCAGAAAGGTAGATACCAAACAGGAGAGGTCCCAAACCCTTTGGGACTCCACTAGTGACTAGTCGGCAGTCTGACTTGGAGTCAGCTACTTTCACACTGTGGGTTCTATCTGTGAGCCAGTTTGCAACCCACCTAGTGATATAGGGGTTGATGCCTAGCTTAGTGAGTTTTTCTATGATTCCTGAGTGGGGAATGGTATCAAATGCCTTGGCAAGATCAAGGTAGTCTGTATGAACCACCTTGCCATCATCCACAGCTCTGGTGACTGACTCAAAGAATTTGTCCAAGTTGAGCAGGCATGATCTACACTTCACAAAACCAAACTGTGTGGGATCCAGAGTTTGGAGATTCCCTATATCACTGTTTATTAGGTCCATGATGATGCGTTCCATAGCTTTGCATATCAGACTCATCAGGCTAATGGGGCGATAGTTTCCAGGGTCTGTAGTCACTCCTCCTTTGTGGAGAGGGATGACTGTAGCAGTGTGCCATTTGGTAGGGTTAAAGCCTGAGGTGAGGCTGTGATTGAACAGGGCAAACAGGTGAGGTGCCAGTTCACTCTGTAGTTCATTTAGGACACAGCCAGGGATATTGTCATGTCCCATAGAAGCTGTATTCTTGGCCTTGGACAGTGCTGTTTTAACCTGTGCAGCAGTAATATTGGGTGCCTGGCAATCTACTGGTATTGTGATTGGTCCTTTGGGGGGGATAGAGGGGTAAAGGTGGCACTGAATCTGGGTATTGCCATTGAGATTTTTTACATAACTGTAGAAGGCCTTGTGGCTGTCTTTATTATCTGCTGTAATTCTTTTTTCATAGCTAGCTTTAGAGGATTTCATGAAGGATCTAAACTTTTAGTTGAGGCTGATAAGGGAGTTTTTCCAGTGTTGGGCCTTTACCTTATTCCACATCAGTTTCCTCCTTCTGTTGTAGAGTTTGTTTATGGCAGGGGACCACTAGACTGGCTTGCTTTTTTTGGACGAGAGCGTCTTGGTTCTATTGGGTATGGCGAGATCCATGCATTTGTGTATGTGTTCGTAGAGTGCATTGGTATATGATTCGATGGTCATGCAGTTATTCTCCATTTGCATGGGTGCCATGAAGTTAGCCACCTCTGTTTTTAGGAGCCCAAAGTTAGCTTTGGAGAAGTTTTTCATGGTGGTTACCTTTGCGGGGTGGGCTGGGGGTGGGAGGGATGTGAATTTCCAAGGTGATTAGTTTGTGGTTGGATCTAACCAGGGAGGAGTTCATGGTTCATGGGTTCATGGGTTAGTACTAGGCTAACTGCCCTTGTGGGACATTTTAAGCCTAGCCAATTAGCCCATGTGAGAATCAAACCCTGCACCTTGTGCCTTTAAGGTAAACACCTTAACCATTATGCCAACCTCCCATGTTAGCAATGACCAGGTCAAGGATGTTGCTACCTCTAGTGGGGGTAAGAACGAGCTGGTCCAGGGCATTAGAATTAATGAATTCCAGGAAATGTTGGGCAAGTGTATTGGTACATGAGTAGTTTTCCCAGTTAATGGAGGGGTAGTTGAAGTCGCTTAGTATGAGAGTGTTAGAGCGGACCCTAATATTTTCCAGGGGACTTAGGAATGTGAAATGTGAGTTTTGGGACATGGTTGGGAACCTATAGCAGACTACAACTTGAATCGCTGTTTACCCAGTGTTAGTTGCACCTGAAGTATCTCTGATGCATTATGTTGGGCTACCAGTCTGGAGGTGTGTGCATCCTTTATGAATATGGAAACACCACCTCCTTTGGAGCTTTTTTCAAAGTTCTGGGGCCGAAAGGTGTGGAATGAGTTATAGCCTGGTAGTGCAGGGGTGCTTTCTGGTGCCTTGAACCAGGTCTCTGGTACAGCACAAATGTCTATGACCTCCATTTTAAGGAGTGCTTCAGGCAAGTGCATTTTGAGATATAGACTTCTAGTATTGAGCAGCATGACCCTCATATTGCATTTGTTTGTAGCTGTTATGGTGGTAATTTGGTATCAGAAACACTGCCTAAAAAAGGCACTATAGGGGTGGCAAGAGCCTTGGACAGTATCCAGAAACCCAGGGATGACAGATGCAGGCCATCTCTGGCAAAGCATTGAGGTCTGTCAATCATGTCATCACAGGCAGACAGCCTTATCTGCAAAGCCATGGAAAGAATCATCATGGGCTTTATCAAGAAGGACATAGGTGACCTTCAAACTCTTGACCTGACCCAGTTTGGATTTAAGTGCAGGTCTTGCTTATTAAAACTAGTGGACTTCTGATAGAATGTCACCAAAGCCCTGAATGAGGGCAAAGCAGTACATACTGCCTATCTTGACTTAGCCAAGGCTTTTGAAACACTCTCCCACTCAGGTATCATTGAAAAACTCTCCCCACTGGGGATTAACCCATATGTCACAAAGTGGGAGCCAACTGGCTCACCTACAGAACACATACTGTCAAAGTTGAGGATTCCACCTCCACCTGTAGACCAGCTACCAGTGGTGTACTACATGGGTCTGTGTTGGGCCCTCTACTATTTGGAATCTACTTCTCGGACATCCAGGTGAAATTAGATGGCCTGTGGCTTACCAAGTTTGCAGATGACTGCAAACTAGGTGCAATCATTTAGTCCTCCAATGATGTTAACATATTACAAAAGGGGCTAACACAGACTAATGGCTGGTGCCAGAGTCACTGACTAAAATTAAATGCAAAAAAGTGCATTATTATCCTGTTTGGCATATAAGTAGCCCCAGCAAATGACATTATATATAACACCCCCAAGCTCAAACACAGTGGTGAGAGACTTGGGAACACAGGTTGATAGCAATCTAAGCTTTGATCACTATGTGCCCACAATGTTAAAGAAAGCTTTCTACATTGCTCATCTCATAAGTAATGGCATCACATCCAAGACTAAGGATGTTATATATCCGACCCTCATCAGACCACTAATTGAGTACAATGCTTCCTTTTGCATGCACCTTACCAGACACCTGCAGCAACTGGAGGAGACTACAGAGGTTTCTAATCAAGAAGATTCAGGGCCTCCAAAACATGACCTACATGGAAAGACTGAAGATCCTGTCTCTGTACTCTGTATCCTACAGGCTACTGAGAGGTGACCTGTGTCTGGCCTGCAGAGTAATCTCTGGCTCTGCCCTAATGGAAATGCTGCATGTCCGCAAATCAAATGGGACAAGAATCATTCACTCCAGGGATCTCAACCTAGCCTGTGACATAAACAGAACATATTGGAGAAACAGATATGTCTCCCACAGATTGCTGCTCCTCTGGAACAAACTCTCACTTCACATGAAGCAGTGCAACCTTGACAATTGGATGGGAGACCATAAATTCACCCTGGGTGGCACTTATGTCCCTCTTGGACAAGGGCAGTTGGTGCTAATCATTGATTCAGTCTGTTAACAATGACCATCTAACCATGGTCAACTAGGGAACAAGAGTATTACATGTCTAGGCTTGTAAAGGCACTAGGGCCATTGTCCTTGTAACTCCTATGAACCTATGAGCCTATGAAAGCATATAGCAGTTATGGGATCACTTCTGAATAATTACTAAAATGGTTTGTCAGGGTGGGAACACCATCTGTCACAGAGCAACACAGCCATCATATATATATATATATATATATATATATATATATATATATATATATATATACACACACACACACACACACACATATAGCTATAGATATAGATATATGTATATATTTATAGATAGGTGATTCTGCCAAACTCAGAGGTTGTGTATCATCTCCAAGAGGAATGTTACATTTGATTGCAATGTATGTGTTTTGTATTCAAGTATCTTATCAGAAGTGCCTGAATTTTTATTTTGAACCATCTTTGGGGAACTGGCACATGGCTTCATATATACAGCCAGCAAGTCCAGCAGTTCAGAAGATTTTTGTTACTACAGTCAGGCATTATGCCTGGATTCCACCTGGGGACTATTTAATCCCTAATGTCAAAGCCGGATGTGCAGTAAGTTTCCGTTATGTCAGGAGAAATATCTTTATCCATATCTATATCTGTATGTCTGTCTGTCTGTCTATCTATCAATCTATATCCACTTGTAACATACCATGGCTCATACTCAGAGGTGTGTTGTACTGGAAGCTCTGAGGAAAGAATTGTAGTTTTGTGATGTTTTGTATCTTTTTTTACTAGCTGGAAGTTTAATAATGAAATCTCAAAGAAGGACAGTGGTATAGCCCTTCTAAGACAGCCACCAATTACTTTAATTTGTGTGCCTTTACTGCCACAGTCTGAAACTTTGCATTACACTTCATTTTTTATTAGAGTCCTGTGTTGACATTCTGCTCAGTAGTCTGAGTATAATAATGACTTAAATACTACTTTACTGAGTTGTCATTACATTAGAAATAAAATACAATTTATTTCTCCTGAACAGAGTTTTTTTTTTTTGCCACGGGACTTAAGACCCCTCCATCATTTCAGACTCACAAGCATTAAACTGTTATGATTGACTGTTAAAGTGCTTTCATTTCACCCCGACCACTTTACTGAAAACTCAAATTACTGAAAATTCATTTCACTGAACTGCAGTTAGTATATATGGCACTGTGTAGAGTACTGTAAGGCAAGTAAAAGGTATATGCCTTTTTCCCCACTGTAGTGCAGATCCTGGAGTTATTGTATATAGTTATGGGGGTGGGGGTATAGCCCTCCCACTTAGTTTGAGTACATATTGTCTTCTGGAGAGAGTTAGTCATTGGTGTTGTAACAATGCATGTCTATTGTTTAAAATGTATTGTTTTGAAGTTTTTGGTAAAATAGAATATAAAACAAACAAGGTGGGGTCTACGCCCCCCACACCCCTCAATGTGGGGGTCTGTGCCCCTAACCCCCCAACTATATATACTAACTCCAGGATCGCACACATAATATGAATCTTATACATATGTTTTTATATGTTACAGTAAAATGAGTATTTTATGTGCTCTGAGAGGCCTGCTCTTATTTGAGATTCTCTTGACTACTTTCCCTTAAAGGTACTATGCAAAGCACAGTGATGTAGGGCTATCTAGAGGGGTCTTGTTCAGAAAATTCCATAATGATATCTCAGTGAAGTATGCTGATATTATATTTTGAGATTAGGGTACAATTCAGGTCAGTGTGGCCTTTGTAAGCTGACAGAGTGTGTTCAAGTTTCATAGTGGTGCAAGGTAAGAGACGATGCTGCTGACGTCTAGTGTTTTCAGTTTATTTTACACTCTAATATATTCAATATTTTATGCTTCAGTCATGTATGTTTTGCAACATTTGGTGTTTTTATTTTAGTCTCTCTGCAGTTGGTCTTTTGGCATTCAGGATTTATCTGTGCTTTTTAAACTACTATGCATCAAATAAAAGACCTATCAGCTAATCTCTCTCCTGTTATGTTCCTTTTGTACTGCGCATATTAGCTGTACTTTGTATAAAATTTTTTGTGTTATATTGATTACATTAAATAGTTGCTTGTAGCTCCATTTATCTTCTGGCTTAAGTCATACCTTACAAAGGATTAGTTTAGAGTGGTCTACCAGTAAGTTTAACAAATACTAAGTAAGTAAGTAAAAATAAATCCAGATTAGGGAAGAGACTTAGAGAAGGACATGCGTATGTTTCTTGATGGCATATCAATGTCTTAGAGCAAGAAATGTGAAAAAAACTATAAATAATGGGGGGACAAAGGCCCAAAAATAGGAACACTTTTTAAATATTGCTCTTACAAACTTAGAAAGTAGATAGAATAACAGGTTTTGCATTAGCATGAATTTTCTGAAGGGTATGAAGTCTAAAAGTCAAATGTCTGTTATTATTTTCTGACTTCAACCCTCAACAGTTTGCTAGAAAATCACAATTTGATGAGAAACAAACCAAAAATCTAGACATTCTGCGAAAGTCTGTATAGTTAAGAGGTATGCTTGATGGTGGTATAAATGCCAATATACATTTGCCGTTTAGGAATCCTGAGCCCCCTTAACCCAGTCCCTCTATGCACTGCAGATCTAAATTGTCAGTTTAGATGTGGCATCTGACCCTAGATTAGCAGACACATTTATACCTTCTCCTAATGTTATACCATTCTGTGTAGTCTCTTTGTTTAACATCCCTAAGGTCTCTAGTATATTTTGTTTAATAAGCTTGTTGAAGAGAAAATGTACAAGTCTTATTAAACATTTTTTCTATGAAAGTATATGCTGGACATGCCGAGAAGCAAAAATAAATCCAGATTAGGACAGAGACCTACTGAGAATTACATGCATCTGTTTCTTAATGGCATACCTCTCAACCTCTTAGAGCAAGAAATCTGGAGAAAGCCATAAATAATAAGGGGACAAATGCCCAAAATAAGATTTGGTAATCTGAATATAAAACAGTTGTTTTATGCAGATGATAGAATGTTACCATATTATGTAAATGTAAGTTAATATATTGTGTAGACAACAAGAGTCTAAGGCCCTAGCCTTGACATATTATTTCTTGTTTCAAATCTTCTTTTAGTAGCGTGCTTTTGTAGATGTTGCCTTGTGAATTTTGACTGTAAAGGTTCTATTGTTTCAGTAATTTGTTGCCTTGTGAGAGGTTGTCATGAGGATGCCAAAGAAGTGAATTGGTTTATGAGAAGTGATTTAAAGTGTTAAACATAATTTTTACATAAACAAAATCTGTACCTGTTAGTCTGCCTTTGTATGATGCTAAGGGTCTGTCTTTGTATGGTGTTAAGTGTCTGCCTTTGCATGATAGTAAGGGAAGGATTTATTATGGGTATTAGTGTCCAGATTGTATACAGGCAGGGGAGCTTTAGATACTAAGGATGAAGGTTTTCTACATGTATAGATCAAGATTAAGAGAGGTCATGTGTAAGGTTCTGTAAGACTTGCTGGACAGTCTAGTAAGACAGGATGTGCGACTCATTATACCTGGAATCACTGATGAAGTACATTTTAGCTGCTGAGGGTCATGGCATATTATCCTGAGAAAGTTCATCTAATAGTTCATTTAGTTACAGAGCTACATTCCAGTGAAGAACAACACCCTTATCTAGTATAGAAGTAGATCATAGTTATATATCTTTTACACATATTCTGTACACTTTTTTTTTGTTGGCCTTCAAGTGCCCCACTACTGTGCTCACATTGTGCTCTCAAAATAAAAGGAACATAGAGATGCTACAGCATGCATTAACTGGCTGATTTATCACAACATTTTGACCATGTTCACTACCATGAGGTACGGGTAGTTGATAATCAACACTGCTGAGCTTAATGCTGGGAACACATCAAAACCACCAGTTCTTTTCCTGCTGCGTGCAGCAAAGATTTCTTAAACAAACTGGGTCTGTGTGCGTATGTGTATGTGTCTGTGTATTGGTGAGACCTGTTGTATGGGCTCTGTCTCATCATGAAGTGGACATAGACGAATTCACAGTCACTGTAACAATTATTCTCATTTATCACTGACTACCATATTTTCCAAATGTTATTTTGTTGTCATGTGTGAGCAAACTTTTTTTTTCTGTTTTGGGGATTATCCTACATAGGGTAGAAGAAGTTAGAATAAAACTTGATATGTGAGGCAAGATTTTATTAAAATTTCAGTATCTCATTGTACTGTCCAGTAAAGAAAATAGAAGGATTTATCTTAATTACTTTTATGCCACGGGAGGCTGTTGAGAAAGACAGGGTGAAGGTGCCTGGATATAGGACCCAAGCTGGTAAAATAAAGAAAAACATGGTTGACAGGTAAGAAACACAGGCTATTAAGCTGGGTGAAATTAAGTCCTGAGGTGCCAGTAAGTGATGGGGTACAGTAAGGCAACATATTGACATCTGATACTACCAGAGGACAATTGGTATGCTCAGTCTGTTTGCTGATGGTATCACAACTGTTTTAGTAGTCATGGCTAGGATGAAGGTAGAGTTGGGATTTAGGCTTACAGTGAGACCTTGTAAGCAGATGAGGCAACAGAAAGTAATTAGGATGTAATGCAAAAAGTACACTGATGTGCAATTTGTGAGTGCACACTGCAGTGAAGCATAGAATGTGGGGATTGAACTTTGAGAAGAATGAAGTAGTATCTGACATGGCTTAGTGGTAAATCAATTTGGCTATGGTGTGCAGAGTCCTGGGTTTGAGTCTTTCTACCTATGAACCTATAACTAATCTTAAAAGGGTACCTTCTGTGACCTACTTTACAGAGGCACAGTAGGCTAATCTAATAGGGAGAGGGAAGCCAAATACACTCTGGCTAAGCTTATAAATGCCTTAGGGCAGATAGCCTAGTATCTACCTATGAACCTATGAAAATATATGTAAAGGATCCCCACCTCTAAATTTCTTCATGTAACACAGTTCCTTTAAAGAACATATGTGATATTCAGCACTGGATAAGAATCAATCAGTAAGATGAAATGTCATACAGTTCTTCCACTGAGTAATGGCCAAAGGCCGTGTATTCAAGAAACGGCAGCAATATTTACATTTTCCTGCTCATTTGTTGTTAGAAAGTACCACTTGAGCGATGCTATTTTTGACTAAAGATTGAGCCTGATGGCCTCTAAGGGAAGTTAATGTGAAAGAAGAAACACTACCCCCCCTCCCCCAAGATGCTGCAACCTCAGTGTTACTTACCACAACTAAGATGGTGCAGTTTGTATTTATGATGGTGCAGAAGGTACGGCTCCCTGCAAGGGTGATATTGGGGGTTCATTTTCCTCCAACGCAGTATATTCTATGTTCATATGCAGTGTGGATAGCAATCTGTGGAAAGGGGTACATCAGCTGTTTTCATTAGGGCAATGTCAGCAAGATGAGAGAGAGTTTTCATTCTTTTGTAACATCAGTGAAAAAGTCAGAGTAGTTTATTATAACTTAAGTTTTTTTGCTGCAGGTTTCAAAGATGTTTTCAATGTGTTGTATTATTTTAACTTGTTTGTTGCTTACTTTAACTTTCTTTGAAACAACACTACTCATGTTGCAATAGATAAAGCTACTATCGAGGAACTGTCACACACCTACTTAATTGTCTTCTTCGAATTATGTATTATATGCTGGACTTTGGCCTTTGCAGTTCTATCAGTGCTTCATGTAGCTGATTTTCCTTCAGAGTGAACAAAAACAAGTGCATGTGACCTGTCTCAGATATGCACCTCGCTTAGGCACATCCTCACCAAATAAAATAAAAATACAACCTTCCCAAGAAACACTTCGCAAATACAAAACATATCTACCTTACACATCATGTACCCTCACTTTACCCAGTTTAACGAACTGAGAAAAACACAGCAGCATAATAAGTAATCTATAAAATCAAACCATTCATAAGTATCTGTTAATTGTATATATTATAATCATACAAATAATTTATAAACACCACTTAACAGATGCCCTATGACAGTATGCTAGTAAGTACCAGCACTTAACCCTATGATTCTCTCTTGCCTTTCCTTTTCCCTCTGCTAGTCCATATGTTTTCTGATGCGGGGTCTGGTCAGAGGATATTTTTACCCTAGAAATACTCAGGCATTATCATCATTAGCAGCATCATCATCAGCCCTCTTTGTCCCATTCTCTACATGGGGTCGGGGTGTCGTGTTAGCTGCCACCATCTCTTTCAATTTAATGACACACTCCTGCCTTCTTTGGCACTCATGCTTGACTGTCACAGATCTTCTGTCACTCAATCCATCCACCTCTTTGCTGGATGCCCTTGTTTCCTCTTGCCTTCTTCCTGTCTGTCCCAAATCATCTTCACCAGATTGTCTTCTGCTTTTCTGCACCTGTGCCCAAACCACCGTAATCTGTTCTTTTTGAATATTTCTGCAATTGGAGCTACATTGGCTTCTGCTCTTATGTCCTCATTTATTCGTCTGTCCTACTCTGTGCATCCTATTACCCCTCTGAAGTACTTCATCTCCATCACTTCTCGCTTCCTCATCTGCTCTGCCTTTACTGCCCTGGTTTCTGTACCATAAGGCAGTATGGCCGTACCACTGTTTTGTACACCTTACTTTTCAAGCATTACTGTATCCTCAATAGTTTTGGTCTTCCTCTCTAAGAACTTGTCAGATTTTGGATGCATAGCTAGGCTTAAAAAGGCCCCAGTGGCAGTTTGCCTAGTACACACCCATGAAGCTAAATAAATATATCAGGGACTTATTGAATGATCATGTCTTGCATTAGTGAATGTATTACTAACAAATATGAATTATCAAGATAGCTTGTTACTGAAGCAGGCTGTTGGTAAAACAGAATACCTGTGCGTTGCAGTAGTACCGAGCAGTCAAAATATCACATGGATAGCGACTTGGCGGTGTGAACTTTGGCTCTAGATGAGAGTCAATGCTGATGTTGATACCCTGACCCTAAGTGTAAAAATGGGAAAAAGGGGTTGTGGATATATGCATGTAACATGGGGAAAACTTATTTTAAATGATGTTAGTACAGTGTGGCATTTCACCTATACTAATGTCAGGTAGCTGACTTTTGAAGAAAAAGGAAGCATGTTTTTATGTTAAAATCTAGCTGTTTCTCTGATGTAGTCATCTTTGAATTATTATTTTCGGAGCTAGGGGCATGGTGTACGGAGGAATGCAGCAACTGCAGTGTCTCCAAAAAACGTAGTTTTCCTTTCATAACTGTTGTACAGTTTTCCATAACATTTGATAGTTCTAGTATTTCTGTTTGTTATTTTGACTTTGAGCAGATTGTTACTTGTATTTTGAAGTTATACAATTAATCTTAATGTGCTCAGTGTTTCCAGTGTCTATAATTTCAGACTTGATTGATCTATCTATCTGACTGTCTGTCTTTCTATCTATGAGCCATTCAATTAATAAATGCTCATTTTGTTGATTTGGATGAATGCGTGTTACATTCCATCAAACTTGTACATTTCTGAGCATTCACTTTATAGACAGCATTATTTAAATGAGCAAATATTTTTCTATGGTGCACTTTTGTGGCTAGTATGTGACTTTGGAGTTAGTATATATAAATAAGGGGGAATCAAACCTCCTCACATGAAAGGATGTTGGCTATGTTTCAGTTATTTCTAATTTGTTTAAAAAAGAAAATAACAGTCCATATTCATGAATACCTACACTAAGTGTTTGCTTTTCTGAGCTGAACAAAAAAGGGCAGTTTTTGCATCTCTCTCAACTTTCTGATTTAAAAGCCCACATTTGCACTTGTTTACCCCCTTTCCTGTAACTAGTTTCGTCCAGATACAGATTTGCTGTATCCAGGACTGTTTGTAAGCTCCTGAGACCCCCAAGCCTTTCTGTATTGGAGGGAAGCCTGCTAGCTTATCAGTAGGAGTGGTAAGCACTAGGTAACCTATCTACCACATAATAAGTGGATTGTGGGCTAGAAATTGTAGTTATTGTCTGTTTGGGCAATTTTTCCATCTCTCTCAACTTTCTGATTTAAAAGACTACATTTGCACTTGTTTCTTTCCTGTAACTAGTCTAGTTCAGATACAAATTCTTAGTTTTAGCACTTGAATTTGCTTATTCATGCTCAGCACTTGTTCAGAACTTGCTGTAAGCAGTAAATAAGCTACAAATTACTACAGCACTCAACCTTTCTCATTACGTAGAAGAAAATAGTTTTTGTACTTACTTTTCTCATTTGCTTAGAGAAAAACAGCTCCTGTACTCACTTTCCTCACTTGTCTAGAAGAAAATAGTTTTTTATTCAGGCATGTCCAAGGGTCAGCTCCCAGTATTCTCTCCTATCTATCTGATGAATCTGGGCATCTTGGGGCAATGTAGCAATTGCCTCATGTACACAGACAACCCTCTCCCTCCTACCACCCAACACTGCAACCTGTGAGAGATGCACTTATCTAGCCAAACTGCAGGTAAAACACTCGCCAACCAAGACTGAACTTGACAGTCAAGAGGAGAAGGTAAACACTTGTACCCAACCACACTCATCACATAGTCCCACTAAACCTACACCACCAAAATCCACACATAGAAACACAAAAACATTCGCAGAGGCTCTCAATAATAATCTGCTCAAGCAACAGAGACCCCTCCGAAGCAGAAATGCAAGCAACTTCCTCCCCCCAACACAACCCAAATGACACATAGGCCACAGACTTAGTGTGCCACTCACTACAGCCCATAAGGCAAAACAACATACCCAACACACTAGTCATAGGTGACTCTATAGTCAGGCACACTGATGTCCCAGTCACCAGGATAAACAAGGAGAAGGTTGCCAGGATCTGCCACATAACCCACGCAGTCAGGTCACTCCACAACAAGTACAAATATGACTATGTCATTGTCCATGCTGGTGTGAATGACCTGAGACATACCTCCCTGGACTACATGAAAAGAGACATGGAAGAGCTCTCCAATCTTGTAGCCCAGGCAGGTATGACCCTATCCCCGAGTAGCATCCTGCCATCACCCAGAATGATACTGCAGTACAAGGACAAAATGATTGACTTCAACAATTGGCTAAGCTTCTGGTGTCATTCTAATGGGATCCAGCATCTGTCTGCCTGGGACAACATGGTCGAAAGACCATGATGCTTTGACAGAGATGGCATGCACCTGTATCCCCTGGGATTCCGGATACCGGCTAAGGCTCTTGCTACCCCTATAGTGCCTTTTTTAGGCAAGGTTCAAATGACAAATTGACCACTGTAACAGGAACAGGCAAGCAAAAACTGAGGGAAATGCTACTCAATGCTAGAAGTCTAAATCTCAAAATGCACTCCCTCGAGCACTCCTTAAAATGGAGAACATTGATATTTATGCAGTGACTGAGACCTGGTTCAAGGCTCCCAAGAGCACCCCCGCATTACCAGGCTATAACTCATACCACACTTTTCGGCCATCTAACCTGGACCGGAGCACCAAAGGCGGAGGTGTGTCCATATTCATTAAGGATAATCACACCTCCAAATTGTAGCATGCTACAGATCCCCCACCATGTCCCAGGATTCCCACTCCTCTTTTTTTGATATACCAAACAGATTAATAATGGGCGATTACAACTACCCCACCATTAACTGGGAAAACTACTCATGTACCAACTCCTTTGCTCAGTGCTTTCTGGAATTCATAAATTCCAATGCCCTGGATCAACTTATCCACACCCCCACCAGGGGCAACAATATCCTAGACCTAGTCATTATCAACATGAGTGACTAGTGTTCCACACCTGAAGTCAACTCCTCGTTGGTCAGATCCGACCATAAGCTAATCACCCTAGATATCCACATCCCACCCCCACCCCACCATTAAGGAAACCACGGTAAAAAATTTCTCCAAAGCCAACTTCATGCTTCTTAAGACAGAAGTGGCGAACTTCGTGACACCCATGCAGATGACAATGCAGGTACGACTGCTGAATCCTACACAAATGCACTCTATAAGCACTTACACGAGTGCATGGATCTTGCTATCCCAAACAGAACCAAAGCGCTATCCTCCAAAAAAACGGAAGCCAATCTGGCTGTCCCCTGCCATAAACAAACTCTACAACAGAAAGAAGAAACTGTTGCAAAAGACAGTAAAATCCCATGAGTGGAGGAGCTCCCTGGTCAGCCTCAACAAGAAGGTGAGACCCCTTATAAGATCCCCC